>NC_059227.1:23558874-23741374 GCF_020615455.1 Coregonus clupeaformis | reverse complement strand
TCCTTGCTCGGGCAGGCTTCGGCGTTCGTCGTCACCGGAGTACTAGCTACTACAGATCCATGTTTCTATGTTCTACTTGTTTTGTCTGTATTGGTCACACCTGTTTCCCATCATGTAATTATGTCTTCCCTATTTAACCCTCTGTCTCACACTGTGTGTTGTGCGTGTTTGTTCATGTTTTGGTTGTCATAGTGAGCGGGTTTGTTCCTCCCTGCGTGGAGGTATGTTCTTTCTATTACCTACGAGTAAAGTACGTTTTTTTCGATTAGCTCTGTGTCCTGCGCCTGACTTCGTCCTACCGCATTACACTGACGCCTTGACACATGGTGAAGTTATTAATTACACTTTGGATGGTGTATTAATACACCCAGTCACTACACAGATACAGGTGTCCTTCCTAACTCAGTTGACGGAGAGGAAGGAAACCGCTCAGGGATTTCACCATGTGGGGTGAGTGGGGAGAACAAGTATTTGATACACTGCCGATTTTGCAGGTTTTCCTACTTACAAAGCATGTAGAGGTCTGTCATTTTTATCATAGGTACCCTTCAACTGTGAGAGACGGAATCTAAAACAAAAATCCAGAAAATCACATTGTATGATTTTTTATTAATTAATTTGCATTTTCTTGCATGACATAAGTATTTGATACATAATAAAAGCAGAACTTAATATCTGGTACAGAAATCTTTGTTTGCAATTACAGAGATCATACGTTTCCTGTAGGTCTTGACCAGGTTTGCACACACTGCAGCAGGGATTTTGGCCCACTCCTCCATACAGACCTTCTCCAGATCCTTCAGGTTTCGGGGCTGTCGCTGGGCAATACGGACTTTCAGCTCCCTCCAAAGATTTTCTATTGGGTTCAGGTCTGGAGACTGGCTAGGCCACTCCAGGACCTTGAGATGCTTCTTACGGAGCCACTCCTTAGTTGCCCTGGCTGTGTGTTTCGGGTCGTTGTCATGCTGGAAGACACAGCCACGACCCATCTTCAATGCTCTTACTGAGGGAAGGAGGTTGTTGGCCAAGATCTCGCGATACATGGCCCCATCCATCCTCCCCTCAATACGGTGCAGTCGTCCTGTCCCCTTTGCAGAAAAGCATCCCCAAAGAATGATGTTTCCACCTCCATGCTTCACGGTTGGGATGGTGTTCTTGGGGTTGTACTCATCTTTCTTCTTCCTCCAAACACGGCGAGTGGAGTTTAGACCAAAAAGCTCTATTTTTGTCTCATCAGACCACATGACCTTCTCCCATTCCTCCTCTGGATCATCCAGATGGTCATTGGCAAACTTCAGACGGGCCTGGACATGCGCTGGCTTGAGCAGGGGGACCATGCGTGCACTGCAGGATTTTAATCCATGACGGCGTAGTGTGTTACTAATGGTTTTCTTTGAGACTGTGGTCCCAGCTCTCTTCAGGTAATTGACCAGGTCCTGCCGTGTAGTTCTGGACTGATCCCTCACCTTCCTCATGATCATTGATGCCCCACAAGGTGAGATCTTGCATGGAGCCCCAGACCGAGGGTGATTGACCGTCATCTTGAACTTCTTCCATTTTCTAATAATTGCGCCAACAGTTGTTGCCTTCTCACCAAGCTGCTTGCCTATTGTCCTGTAGCCCATCCCAGCCTTGTGCAGGTCTACAATGTTATCCCTGATGTCCTTACACAGCTCTCTGGTCTTGGCCATTGTGGAGAGGTTGGAGTCTGTTTGATTGAGTGTGTGGACAGGTGTCTTTTATACAGGTAACGAGTTCAAACAGGTGCAGTTAATACAGGTAATGAGTGGAGAACAGGAGGGCTTCTTAAAGAAAAACTAACAGGTCTGTGAGAGCCGGAATTCTTACTGGTTGGTAGGTGATCAAATACTTATGTCATGCAATAAAATGCAAATTAATGAATTAAAAATCATACAATGTGATTTTCTGGATTTTTGTTTTAGATTCCGTCTCTCACAGTTGAAGTGTACCTATGATAAAAATTACAGACCTCTACATGCTTTGTAAGTAGGAAAACCTGCAGAATTGGCAGTGTATCAAATACTTGTTCTCCCCACTGTAAATGGCTGTGATAGGAGAAGACTAAGGATGGATGAACAACATTGTAGTTACTCCACAATACTAACCTAAATTACATAGTGAAAAGAAGGAAGCCTGTACAGAATAAAAATATTCCAAAACATGCACCCTGTTTGCAATAAGGCACTAAAGTAATACTGCAAAGAAATTAACCTTTTGTCCTGAATACAAAGTATTATGTTTGGGGCAAATCCGACACATCACTGAGTACCAGTCTTCATACAAGCATGGTGGTGGCTGCATCATGTTATGGGTATGCTTGTCACTGAGCTAAGCACAGGCAAAATCCTAGAGGAAAAACTGGTTTCGTCTGCTTTCCAACAGACACTGGGAGATAAATCCACCTTTCAGCAGGACAATAACCTACAATGCAAGGCCAAATATACACTGGAGTTACTTACCAAGACAACATTGAATGTTCCTAAGTGGCTTAGTTACAGTTTTGACATAAATCTGCTTGAAAATATATGGCAAGACTTGAAAATGGCTGTCTAGCAATGATCAACAACCAACTTGACAAAAAGAATCATGGGCAGATATTGTACAACATAGGTTTGCAAAGCTCTTAGAGACTTACCCAGAAAGACTCACAGCTGTAATCACTGCCAAAGGTGACTCTAACATGTATGTCACGCCCTGACTCAGGGGACGGTTATTTGTTGAGTCAGGGTGTGTATATTTTGTGTTGTGTTTATTTCTATGTTTAGTTTCTAGATCGTTTAGATCTATGTTGGCCAGGGTGGTTCCCAATCAGAGGCAGCTGTAGCTCGTTGTCTCTGATTGGGGACCATACTTAGGCAGCCTTTTGGCACCAGTCAGTTGTGGGATCTTGTTCCGTGTGAGGTATGTTATTTTGTCTACCTTGGACTTCACGTTTCGTTTGTTGTTTTGTCGTGTGTTCAGTACGTAAATAAATATGAATACATATCACGCTGCGCCTTGGTCCTTCTCGTTAATGAACGATCGTGACAATGTATTGACTCAGGGGGTTGAATACTTATCTAATCAAAATATATTAGTGTTTTATTTTCCATTAATTAAATACAAATTTTGAAATCTTTCTTCCACTTTGACATTACAGAGTATTTTGTGTAGATCGTTGACAAAAAATTACAATAAAATCTATGTTAATCCCACTTTGTCAAATCAAGGGGTGTGAATACTTTCTGAAGACACTGTACTACAGACCAAATATACTATATCTACATGACATGTACATAATGTATCTCTGTCACCACCTGAACACACAAAAGAACACAGAGACTCTTTTTGGGTCATAGGTTACTAAGTCTTAGCTCAAAACACAAATTCTATTTACAAAATGTATACCTTTTTGATGCTGTTGTCCCTCTCCTTCTCCTCTCTGTCTTTGTTCACACTGACACTGTCACTGATACTAACACTGGTGCTGAGGCTGTTCTCTTCACTAGGCTCCTCTGAGGTACTGGTCTTCAAGTCAGGAATCACATCCTTCACATCACCTAGAGCTACAGATGCAGGAACACACACGGTTACCCTCCAACACATACACCGTCCAAAACAGGGATTTGGTTGGTGGGGCCCCCCACCTTGAGGTGAAAACATTTTAGTGGCCCCACTCTTGGTGACGGAGAGAAAAATGTGAAGCATAAAAGTGAAAAGTGTCCTGCAATTCTACACATTTTGCCATGGGGTGGAGAGAAAACTTTGCCGTATTAAAGCTAATTTCCTGCAATTCTACACATTTTACCATGACTTATGCCATGTTCATATGATTTCTGAATGAGAGTGACTAACAAAATCAAATGGCGGCACCCTGGAGGTCAGGGCCACTGGCCTTGCGTGCCTGGTCAGTAATTCAACCATGATTACTATAACGTTTAGATAGCTGGCAAGACTACAAAAAACTGCTAACAATCTATAAAATGTTAGCTGACATGGGCTAATTGAGTGACTGTCAGTGACTGACATAACAAGAGAAAAACGGATGATAAACTACCACATTTAGAAACTGCACGCTGTGTATTCTGCTACCCTAACTAACAGTAAGTTGAGACCCCGAATGACTTCCTAAGCGGCTGCTTATGTCGCTTATGTCTACACTTTTAGAAAAAAGGGTTCTTCAGCTGTCTCCATAGGACAACCCTTTTTGGTTCCATGTAAAACCCTCTGTGGAAAGGGTTCTACATACAACCCAAAAGGTTTCTACCTGGAACCAAAAGGGTTCTACCTGGAACCAAAAAGGGTTATTCAAAGGGTTCTCCTATGGAGACAGCCGAAGAACACTTTTATTTTCTAGATAGCATCTTTTTCCCCCCTAAGAGTGTAGAAACAGCACTGGTCACAAAGACACACACCTACTCCACTCAACCGATTCAAAGTGCCTGAATATCTCAGCACCCAAAGTGACTACACACCAGAACAAGAAGAAGAACAGGTGTACACACACATAAACACGCGCGCATCTGCACACACACGCTCACCGTTCTCCACATCTTCCTCTGTCTCTGCTCCCAGTAAGATGGCTGGTGTGTTGGTCTCTCCTGCCTCCATGTGCTTCTTAAAGGACTCTAACTGCTCTGTAGAACACACAAGTCAACATACTGTGTGTCAATCAAAAAACAACACACAGAATGACCCAGAACAGGCAAGTCCAGCAGTAGCAACATCTGTATGAAACTAAGGGAAATAAAATGATTATTGCGTAAAGTTAACAGTCGTGTGAAAGACAAGACTGTCGCTGTTAACGTACTCTGTTCCACCTCTGGTTTCAAGCGTTTGTTTTTGATGAGGATTTTGCGTTTGAGGTCGTTGGGAGAAGGCAAGGGACGGCCCGCTTCAACCTGGCAACAACAACAAACGTTACGTTTTTCATCAAATGACTGAAGACATTTACAGTAAATGGTTCATTTTTTGTAGCTTGGAAACATTACATCCATAATCGTATTGTGTTCAATCATCATCAACTATCAGACACAGTACAGATACAGATGTAGACACTGTAGACAGGAAATAGACAGGTATAGATATATAGTGTGCTAGAAGGTGGACTCACAGGGTATCCCTCGAGAGGATGCCTCAGTAGGTAGTCTCCAAAGATCTCCTCACAATACCGAGCCATCTTGTACTGCTGGGGTTTACTGAAACACACATGATCAAACATTGCATCAAGACATTTCCCATTGACATTTTTGTCATTTAGCAGACGCTCTTATCCAGAGCGACTTAACAGTTAGTGTATTCATCTTAAGGTAGCTAGGTGAGACAACCACATATCACAGTCATAGTAAGTAAATATTTTCCTTACTATAGTTATTAGCAAAGTCAGTGCTAGTATGAAAAGACTAGTGCGAGCGTTAGTTCCCATTTTTACCTCTTCTTTTGTCATTAAATCAAATGCAATAATAGTTACATGTCATTTCGATCAGATGTACAGGATTAAATAATAACATTGTTATGTATAAAATGGTCAAAAATATTCTGGATCATTGTGAAATCCTACCTGCAGTGGTTTTCAAATGACAGGATCACAGGATACTCAGACGTCACAAAGGCTGTTTCCCTGATGGCTGAGATCACGTCCTGTTTGAGGGGGGAAACAGCAACATGGGGATTGATGTTGAAATCACACTGGATCCATTATTTATCATTTTCCTTAAGTCTCTCTGGATATGAGTATCTGATCAATAACTACAGTGTAACTTCAAATGGAGCTGCAGGTCGCAATCAGATGCAGTATCAATCTATCAACACAAGAGGGCAGACTTGCCATACGTAATGAATACAACATTCTGACATATCGTCTTCATTCTTTGAGTGAGTGAGTGAGTGAGTGAGTGAGTGAGTGAGTGAGTCAGTGAGTGAGTGAGTGAGTGAGTGAGTGAGTGAGTGAGTGTGTGTGTGTGTGTGTGTGTGTGTGTGTGTGTGTGTGTGTGTGTCTGTGTATGTATGTGTATGTATGTGTGCGTGCATGAGACTGTGTATGTACCTTGAAGAGGATGTCAGTACACATGGCCTTCCCGTGAGTGATAATAGGCTCCTGGTCTTCTCCTTTACCATCCCAGCAGTCCAGCTCTACACACCTGAGATCATACACATACAAAACAGTTTACAAACTATATATAAAACATACGTCTGTAAACCACCACCCCCATCCACACACACCCCCCTCTCCACCCCCCTACCTGCAGCCGGAGAGCAGCACCTGTCTGTACATCTCCACGGAGGACTTCCCTCCGAACTGCCTCCCGTTCAGGTAGGTGTTGTGGGAGGAGGCGATGAAGTAGTGGGCCAGCGGCTGCTCCATGTCCTGGTAGAGCTCCAGGCAGTCCAGGAACACCGGGGCATTCTCATCTGACATCAGGTACCTGCAGAAGCCATCACTGGACATACGGCCTGTGGGAGAGGAGGAGGAGGAGGAGGAGGAGGAGGAGGAGGAGGAGGAGAGGGGGAGGAGGGAGTAAGAGGGTGTCTAAGAGTGTGTGTTTAACATACACTCTTTGACTTAGCTTTTCCTCAACGCTCACACATGTGGGTACACTGTAGCTCGGTTGGTAGAGCATGGTGCTTGCAAGGCCAGGGTTGTGGGTTCGATTCCCACGGGGGCCAGTATGAAAAATGTATGCACTCACTAACTGTATGTCGCTCTGGATGAGAGCGTCTGCTAAATGACTAAAATGTACATTAGTTTGAGGGTGGTGGTGCTATTTTGTTATTCACCAGAAGAGGGCAGCAGTGCTCCTCTCTCTCTCTCTCTCTCTCTCCCCCCCATCCATCCATCCCATTCTCTCACCTTTCTTCTTAAGGTCGGGGTCTCTCTCGTACTTCTCGATGATCTGCATGGCTCGTTTAGGTTCGTAGAAGGGGAACAGGATCTCGTTTAGCCGCGGGTCGCGCTGGTTCTGGAGTACGCAATGATACACAACACCGTCTCACTCACAAGCACACACACACACACACGTCATTGCACACTAAGAACATTGGACCCATTCCTAACTTGAGAAATGTGCATGTAACTCAAACTTCTGCCAAATCTCCCATGGACACTAATGTCTGATTTCTGCTAAACTTCCAAGTAACATGTTTATTGTTTTAGGCTACATTCGAGAAAATTTATGTGCACAAGTCACGTGACCAAATGAGTTTGAACCCGGTGTCTTCTGCGTGCCACAAGGCTATTTTAGCCCGCTGTACTAATTTAGGCATTAGTGGAGCTAACGCCAGTTTTCAGGTCATACACAAGGGTTAAGCTACTCATCATGTGAGTGTTGCTCACCGAACCACCTCTGTTACATTTCTCAGATTAGGATCGGGACCATTATGACAAGAGACAACAATTAAAACACACACACAGCTGATACTTACAAACAAAAGAGGGTTGACACCTTACACTGACACAGTGACAATGGATATAGTACTATCTACTACAAACACATCTTTCATTTGTGGGTGTTCAAATGAAAAAACAAAAAGCCACAGTTACTGGTACAGAGCTACTGCAATGAGGTGGGGAGAAGAGGTGTGTGTGTAGCCAAAGGTAGGGAGTGTGTGGTCTTACAAGAAGAGAGGGGAGAGATTCACACACCAGCAGGGATCATGACAACACCACTGGCCACTAAAGCAGGAGGGAACACATTTTTCAGAGTCTTTGTACTACTGGGGATTCACTTCAGCATTGCACACAGAGAAAGAGAAGCAGGCACACGTACAGAAGAAAGAAGTGGAAGCAGGTACGTTTTCAGGCAAAGCAGAGACAACTAGCAGACAGGCAGCAAGGACCAGGCAAGATGGCCGAACAGGGAGCCCCTCCCTCCCCAGGTTGCCAGGGTTACACAATCAGTCACAAGTATGCAGGGCTGGGGAGAAATAGGTTGGGGAAGGGGGCGTGCAGCTTAGAGGGGCAGGATGAAGTTATCCCTAGACAATGATTTAAGGTCAGTTTTGCATTGTACCCCCCAATTGTTAATTGATCCTAGAACTGTGCCTAAGGGCAACTTCTATCCTATGCCAGGTGAGAGGGGAGGGGTCAAGCACTCACACAGTGAAGTTAATGAATGATAAAGAGCTTACTTCATTCAGAAAGCTGACTAACTGGTCTACGTTTAAAAAATCACTTTTGTCCCCATTGCTGCAAAGGAATTAATTAGAAAGACAAAATGTTAGGTTTCTTAAAAACCCTCTCAGTCAGTCAGTCAGTAACTAGAAAGCAGAAGGGTTTTTTAAAGAGTAAAAATAGAGCACTGTCATGTTACACTTTCATAATAAGATTTCTAGAACATGTTAACATCACCACTGGTCGAACATTCACAAACCGTTGAGTTAGTTTAAAACAAACGTGTTAATGTGTCACTGATTAGGCAGATTAGGTTGTCCAGGGGTTATTAGTAGAGCAGCTGCAGACTGTCTAATACATTTGATCTCGCAACCAAACACCAACATACAGTGCATTCGGAAAGTATTCAGACCCCTTGACTTTTTCCACATTTTGTTACCTTACAGCCTTATTCTAAAATGGATTTAAAAAATATATAATCCTCATCAATCTACACACAATACCCCATAATGACCAAGCAAAAACAGTTTTTTAGAAATGTTTGCAAATGTATAATATGTTTGCAAATGTATAATAAAAAAAACGGAAATATCACATTCAGACCCTTTACTCAGTACTTTGTTGAAGCACCTTTGGCAGCGATTACAGCCTTGAGTCTTCTTGGGTATGACGCTACAAGCTTGACACACCCTGTATTTGGGGAGTTTCTCCCATTCTTCTCTGCAGATCCTCTCAAGCTATGTCAGGTTGGATGGGGTGTGTCGCTGCACAGTTATTTTCAGGTCTCTCCAGAGATGTTCGATTGGGTTCAAGTCCAGGCTCTGGCTGGGCCACTCAAGGACATTCAGAGACTTGTCTCGAAGCCACTCCTGCGTTGTCTTGGCTGTGTGCTTAGGGTCGTTGTCCTGTTGGAAGGTGAACCTTCGCCCCAGTCTGAGGTCCTGAGCGCTCTAGAGCAGGTTTTCATCAAGGATCTCTCTGTACTTTGCTCCGTTCATCTTTCCATCGATCCTGACTAGTCTCCCAGTCCCTGCCGCTGAAAAACATCCTCACAGCATGATGCTGCCACCACCATGCTTCACCGTAGGGATGGTGCCAGGTTTCCGTGACGCTTGGCATTCAGGCCAAAGAGTTCAATCTTGGTTTCGTCAGACCAGAGAATCTTGTTTCTCATGGTCTGAGAGTCTTTAGGTGCCTTTTGGCAAACTCCAAGCGGGCTGTCATGTGCCTTTTACTGAGGAGTGGCTTCCGTCTGGCCACTCTACCATAAAGGCCTGATTGGTTGTCCTTCTGGAAGGTTCTCCCATCTCCACAGAGGAACTCTGGAGCTCTGTCAGAGTGGCCATCGGGTTCTAGGTCACCTCCCTGACCAAAGCCCTTCTCCCCCGACTGCTCAGTTTGGCCGGGCAGCCAGCTCTAGGAAGAGTCTTGGTGGTTCCAAACTTCTTACATTTAAGAATGATGGAGGCCACTGTGTTCTTGGGGACATTCAATGCTGCAGAAATGTTTTGGTACCCTTCCCCAGATCTGTGCCTCGACACAATCCTGTCTCGGAGCTCTACGGACAATTCCTTCGACCTCATGGCTTGATTTTTGCTCTGACATGCGCTGTCAACTGTGGGACCTTATATTGACAGGTGTGTGCCTTTCCAAATCATGTCCAATCAATTGAATTATCCACAGGTGGACTCCAATCAAGTACTAGAAACATCTCAAGGATGATCAATGGAAACAGGATGCACCTGAGCTTAATTTTGAGTCTCATAGCAAAGGGTCTGAATACTTATGTAAATAAGGTATTTCCTTTATTTATTTTTTATATACATTTTCAAAAATTTCTAAAAACCTGTTTTCGCTTTGTCATTATGGGGTATTGTGTGTAGATTGATGAGGATTAAAAAATATATATATCCATCCAAAATGTTGAAAAAGGGACTACTTTCCAAATGCACTGTAGAACAACACTCTCTCTCTCTTTCTCTCTCTCTCTATCTCTCTATTTCTTTATTTCTCTCTCTCTCTCTCTCTCTCTCTCTCTCTCCTGTCTCTCTCTCTCTCTCTCTCTCTCTCTCACACCTGTCATTCACATAAACAGTGTATACACTACAGTTATCAACACAAACTGTTACTAAATACCTCTCCACTATAAGAATCACTGTTGAGACCATGCTGTTGAGACCAAATACATAGCAATAAAATGCTATATAGATGTTGTACTGTAAACGCCTGACCAGTGAGCAAAACTGGTTGAAAATACATAATTTCAACCAGTTTTGATGTTGACAAGATGTCTTCTCAACCAGTTTTGCTCACTGGTTGTGTAATTTCAGACCTACACTTACTGCACACTCAAATGTGACTAGCATATAGGGTGCAGCCAGCTTTCTAGGCTAGAGTAGAACAGGGTAGACATTGAGGGGAGAGTACAGCAGAAGAGATCTGGGGAGTAGAGTTAGTGACCACTCACATTTTCTTGAAGAGTTCCTCGATGTCAGTACGAGGGCAGATCTTCTGAGTCAGGGCATAGAAGATGTCGAAGGGGAACGCTGAATGTTCTATCTCATCGTTCTGAGGGAAAGAACAACATGATATATGTTATAACAAGGGAAGAATATAGTACTATACAGTGTACACTACGGTCATCATTCGGAAGATAGAAGGTAGCTCCGACGGCAGAATTACAATAAGGGACCATGCACAACATCAGACAAACACATGTCATGAACACACACACACACACACACACACACCTTTCCACTAGGCAGTCCCAGTTCCTTCAGAGCCTGAAAGATTCCTTTCTCGGTTTTCCCAGATGCAAATGTCCGTGTGATGCTGAAACAGAGAGGAGAGTCAGCTGTCATCGCAACGTCCATTGGATTAACTCAAATGACTGATAAATGTTATCACTAACTGAAGTCTCTCTTACGTTCTCACTGGGATTTTGCCGTTCACGTTGGTCAAAAAGCACATCCTCATCCAACTAAAAAAGAGGAGAGACAACACATATTGAGGTGTGAGTGTGTGTGTGAGTGTGAGTGTGTGTGTGTGTGTATTTTTGATTTTACTGTCCTTGTGAGGACCAGAAGTATAGTAAAACAAGGACAATTCGGACAAGTGGGGACATTTAGCCGGTCCCTACAAGGAAAAAGGCAATTTTAGGCTTAGGGGTTAGGTTTAGGGTTACAATTAGGGTTAGGGGTTAGGTTTAGGAGTTAGCGTTAGGGGTTAAGGGTTAGAGTTAGGTTTAGGGGCTAAGGAAAATAGGCTTTTGAATGGGTGTCTACTCACTGTTTCTTGAGGCAGGTCATAGGACAGACGTTATTGGCTCTGAAATTGTGGATCACTGACCTCAAACCCTCCGTCCACTTCTGCAAACAAAGAAAGAAAGAAAGAAACAAACACAAGTGTTCACACACACATACACTATATATACAAAACTATGTGGACACCCCTTAAAATTAGTGGATTCGGCTATTTCAGCCACACCCGTTGCTGACAGGTGTATAAAATCTCCATAGACAAACATTGGCAGTAGAATGGCCTTACTGAAGAGCTCAGTGACTTTCAACGTGGCACAGTCATAGGATGCCACCTTTCCAACAAGTCAGTTCTTCATATTTCTGCCCTGCTAGAGCTGCCCCGGTCAACTGTAAGTGCTGTTATTGTGAAGTGGAAATGTCTAGGAGCAACAACGGCTCAGCCGCGAAGTGGTAGGCCACACAAGCTCACAGAACGAGACCGCTGAGTGCTGAAGCGTGTAGCACGTAAAAATCGTCTGTCCTCGGTTGCAACACTCACTACCGAGTTCCAAACTGCCTCTGGAAGCAACGTCAGCACAAGAACTGTTCGTCGGGAGCTTCATGAAATGGGTTTCCATGGCCGAGCAGCCACACACACGCCTAAGATCACTATGCACAATGCCAAGCGTTGGCTGGAGTGGTGTAAAGCTCGCCGCCATTGGACTCTGGAGCAGTGGAAACGGGTTCTCTGGCGTGATGAATCCCCCTTCACCATGTGGCAGTCCGACGGATGAATCTGGGTTGCCAGGAGAACGCTACCTGCCCCAATGCATAGTGCCAACTGTAAAGTTTGGTGGAGGAATAATGGTCTGGGGCTGTTTTTCATGGTTCGGGCTAGCCCCCTTAGTTCCAGTGAAGGGAAATCTTAACGCTACAGCATACAATGACATTCTAGACGATTCTGTGCTTCCAACTTTGTGGCAACAGTTTGGGGAAGGGTTTTTCCTGTTTCAGCATGACAATGCCCCCGTGCACAAAGCGTGGTCCATACAAAAATGGTTTGTCGAAATCGGTTTTGGAAGAACTTGACTGGCCTGCACAGAGCCCTGACCTCAACCCCATCAAACACATTTAGGATGAATTGGAACGCCGACTGCGAGCCAGGCCTTATCGCCCAACATCAGTGCCCAACCTCACTAATGCTCTTGTGGCTGAATGTGGCAAGTCCCCGCAGCAATGTTCCAACATCTAGTGAAAAGCCTTCCCAGAAGAGTGGAGGCTGTTATAGCAGCAAAGGGGGGACCAACTCCATATTCATACCCATGATTTTGGAATGAAATGTTCGACGAGCAGGTGTCCACATACTTTTGGTCTTGTAGTGAACTTACGCAATACACACACACACGTACGGCCTGCTCCGGCCGTTTGTTTACTCACAGCGTATCCGCTTCACTGTGTTTTGTGTGTGTGTTCTCTCCTCTCACACAGAGTTTGTTTAATTTCCTCTCTCTGTTTAATTTCAAAGCAGCAACGACTCAACAGCAGATGCAGATGCATGCACACAGCTATCCTGTCTGTGTGTGTGTAAACAGGGTTGATTAACAAAAATCTTGTCTGGCTTCTAACTCTTTTACCTGACACATTACCCTTAATACTTGAAGCAGAGTGCTGTTTGTTCCTGGGCTATGTGTGTGTGTCTGTGTGTGTGTGTGTTGTTCACAGGCTGTGTTGATGTGAATAACTGTGTCAGCGCTTCAGGTGCTGCAACTAACCAGCTGAGTGTGTGAGATGGTGTGTTAGTGTGTGTGTGTGTTGGTGTCTGTATATGAGAGAGCAAGAGAACAAGGTAGCATGAATGAGCGTGTGTTAGTGTGTGTGTGTGTGTGACCTTAAAGCTCAGCTGGTGATGGCAACTCTAAGTAGTTTATTGTCATTCCTTTGGCATTCCGCATTCTGTCTTCTACAGTAGAAGACAGAATTCTGTCTTCACCACATTAACCATTTCCCCCCTCGCTCTCTCTCTCTCTCTCTCTCTCTCTCTGTCTCTTATATTTCTTATAATTAATCAAACTAAAACATCTACATCAAACAATTCACCATCATCTGTTCACTGATATATCATCTGTTCATTTCTTCAGTAATCAGAAAATATAGGTCTCTTCTGCTCTCAGTTGATTGAGAACTCCAATCTACCCATTACTTCTAACACTCGTCTAAAACTTCCTGGCTGGCTAGCCACAGTTTTCCCTGTCACCACCAGAAGGCAATGTTTAACCTGATGACTCCTGTAAGGGATAGCTGAGAGAGCGAGAGCGGGAGCGAGAGAGGGACAGAGAGATACCCTGGGTGTGTGATTGCATTACCCTGGCATTGTCTGGGTTCACTACCACCATGTGCAAAAGTAGTGGTTGACTAGGTCTGTTAGAGTTGAGTAATGTTATATTCATGTTGTAATATTGTTGTATGAACGTTGTGCCGGTTTTAATGTTGTGTATTTACCCTAGCTGAGTCATTCCTGGTTGAATCGGATCAGTTACAGTGTGTAATGCTGTATTAATGTTGTATTAATGTTGTAATAATGCTGTAATAATGTTGTAATAATGCTGTAATAACATTATATTAATGTTGTGTATTTACCCTAGCAGTATCTGGACTGTCAGCCACCATGTACATGAAGGAGAGGTTAACGAGGTCAGTGCCGCTGCAGATGCAGATGACACTCCCCTCCAACTCCTCCTCCTTCTTCCCCACTGCCTCGAACGAAGACAGGATCTTAGGGTCCTAGAGAGAGGGGGAAGAGGGAGAGAGAGAGAGAGAGAGAGAGAGAGAGAGAGAGAGAGAGAGAGAGAGAGAGAGAGAGAGAGAGAGAGAGAGAGGGGGAAGAGGGAGAGAGAGAGAGGGAGAGAGAGAGAGAGAGACAGAAAGATGGAATAAGACAAACAGAACCTTATCAAATCATTACAAAACATTTTCATTAGATTGTTTAACCATTTTATCTGTCTAAGACAGACTCAGACAGAATGTATATAATTTTGGTAGAGCATGGCGCTTGCAACGCCAGGGTTGTGGGTTCGATTCCCACGGGCGGCCAGTATGAAAAAAATTGATGCACTCACTATCTGTAAGTCGCTCTGGATAAGAGTGTTTTCTAAATGACTAAAATAAAAAAAATGTTAGTTGAGGATTCCCCTTTTTGCATTATCCTTTGAACTATCTAGGGCAACCAGAATATCTGTTGTGTGATTGAATCAGCTGGATAGCAACAGATGCTTCATTCTGCAAGGCCAGCCTCTGTTTATTAAAGCGAATACAGCCAAATATCATCAATGTGATTCTTCTTTCTTTGTTCATTGAGTTAGCGGCAATAGCTGTGTGATTGTGTAACCGAGTTAGCAATCCAATAGAGATCAGCAATGAGATGAGTTGCTCTTTGTCTGTTGTTTACCAAGAAGAGCACGTATCCTTACCAAACACGGACAGGGAGGGACACGGCCTTACACACACACCACACGTACGCCATACACAGACACAGTCACGCACACTGTCTCAAACGTAGAGTACCTCCCGTTCTGTCAACAATACACACACTACCTCGTGATCCATGCACACACGCCAAGGAGTGTTTTCAGATGTTTGAGTATTTGTTCGGAGCTGAGCGAGTGGTTTATTCTCAGGCGTTTTTGAGAAAGCACACCTTAATTATAGTCAGGCATCTGTATGGGCACTCCCTCAGGACCCCAGGGCCTTCCATAATTCATGTTGCCCGCATGATGCCAAATATTACACTGCAGCAGGACACGACCATGGAATTACTGAGGGAGTCTACATTTAATGGAAGGAGTAGCTGTGTGTGTGTGTGTGTGTGTGTGTGTGTGTGTGTGTGTGTGTGTGTGTGTGTGTGTGTGTGTGTGTGTGTGTGTGTGTGTGTGTGTGTACACATTTTACTATACTTTTGAGTACCAGAAGTCTTCACAAGAATAGTAAACCAACAAAAATTCAGAGAAGTGAGGACATTTTGCCGGTCCTCGCTTGTAAAAAGGCTATTTTAGGTTTAGAGGTTAGGTTTAGGGTTAGAATTAGGGTTAGCTCTTAGGTTTAAGGTTAGGAGTTAGGTTTAAGGTGAAGGTTAGGGTTAGGGTTAGGGAATATAGGATTTTGAATGGGAATCAATTGTTGGTCCCCAAAAAGTATTCACAATTATTGTAAGACATAGCTGTGTGTTTTTGTGTGTGAGTGTGTGTGTGTGTGTGTTGTGTGTGTGCGCATGTGCATGTGTGTGTGCGTTCAGCCCTGATGTTCATGAAAGGAATCCTCTGTGGTTAAAGAAAGCAGAAAAAACGTTCAGGGATACAGAACAGCCTAGACATTGACAAAGAATGCATGCTTACAAGCGCATTTCCCACAACCATTCAACCTAAATACATTTGTTTCCATGAAAGAGTACTCAATATCTTTCTGTCTGTTTTAACTGTTCTATTGAGGCAACTAACTAACTATATTCTAAAGGCATTGTTACAGTATCCCTCGCAGATAAGAACCATCATCCAAGGCTAAATAACACGCTTTAGATACAGCTACAAGGGGGTTATAGACATTAAAGTATAAAATATTTCATGTTGTTGAATGTGCAGGTAATTGCCAAAATAAAATAAACACTTGAGTAAAAAAAGTGATACACAGTAAGCAGGTGCTTCCACACAGGTGTGGTTCCTGAGTTAATTAAGCCATTAACAACCCATTATAAAAATTATAGGCAGGCTCAGTTGCCCATTATTTTGGCTACCATGGCTAGAAGAAGAGATCTCAGCGGCTTTGAAAGAGGGGTGATTGTTGGGGCACGTTTGGCAGAAGCTTCAGTAACGAAGACTGCTCAACTCTTTGACCAAATTGAACACTTCTGTCAGATTCTGAAGATTCTGAAGCGGTTCCCGAGACAGCGTTTTCCACCACCATCAACAAAACACCAAATTATGGAATTTCTCTAGGAAGAATGGTGTCATATCCCTCCAATAGAGTTCCAGACTGTCACGGTTTCGGCCGAGACTGCTCCTCCTCCTGGTTCGGGCAGGCTTCGGCGTTCGCCGTCCCTGGAGTACTAGCTGCCACCGTTGTATGTTTCGTGGTGTGATTGCTTTAGTCTGTCTTGTACACCTGTGTCTGTTTGTGTTCTGATTACGTGTCTTATAAGTTCCCTGTTTTGTATTAGTTAGATTGTGTGTTGTTGTTTGCCTGTCGTGCGGAGCTGCGTGTTTGCGCTCTGTTAGTTTTGTTTATTGTTTTACGCATGTTGCGTAATTCCCTCGCCTCCGTTTGTTTTCGAGGTCGTGTATTGTATTGTTGCACTTTGGACTAGTAAAGTATTTTGGACGAATCCTCTGTGTCCTGCGCCTGACTCCTCCACCACATCCACATCGATTATTTTGACAGAACAACACACCAACTATGGAGTCAGCAGGAGCAGCGGCGGCACCCAAGTCGCTGGAAGAGCGGATCAGCTATCAAGACACCATGATCCGGCAACTTGGGGCCGCCATGGACGAGGTGTCCAACACTCTGCGCCGGTTGGTGACTGGAGAGGTGCCTACGCCTTCTTACTCCATCCCATCACCAACGGCCAGTCCTCCTCTCTCAGCACCGGAACCCAGTGGCATTCGGCTCTCGCTCCCGAGGGCATATGACGGTTCTGCAGCCGGGTGTCAGGGGTTCCTCCTGCAGGTGGAACTCTACCTGGCTACCATACACCCAGCGCCCTCGGGATACGAGAGCGTCTCCGCCCTCATCTCCTGTCTATCCGGCAAGGCGTTGGAGTGGGCCAACGCCGAATGGAGGGGGAATAGACGCCGCTACCATCACCTACGCGGAGTTCTCCCGCCGCTTCAGGGCTGTCTTCGATCACCCACCTGAAGGGAAAGCGGCGGGGGAGCGTCTGTTCCACCTCCGACAGGGGGAAGAGGAGCGCACAGGAGTTCGCACTGGAGTTCCGGACGCTAGCGGCAGATGCGGGGGTGGAATGAGAGGGCCCTCATCGACCATTACCGGTGCAGCCTACGAGAGGACGTTCGTCGTGAGCTGGCCTGCAGGGACACCAACCTATCATTCGACCAGTTGGTGGACATCTCCATACGTCTCGACACCCTGCTGGCTACCCGCGGACGTCCCAGTGGGGGGCCGACCATTCCACCCTCCAGCACCTCCGAGCCGATTCCCATGGAGCTCGGGGGTGCTGGCGCTAGAGAGAGGAGGAGAGAGAACCCGAGGGGGGCCACCCCCTGCACCAACTGTGGCCGTGGAGGACACACCGCGGCCAGGTGCTGGGGAGGGTCTCCTGGGAGAGGGGACAACAGGTCACGCACTGGGGGAGTCATTTCAGGTGAGTAGGCGCCCCACTTACCCAGAGCTTTCTGTTGGTCACATGAGTATTCCTGTGAGTTTTCCACAGGTGGCACCTCATTCCCAGCATAAGGCGCTAGTAGATTCAGGCGCAGCTGGGAATTTTATTGATCGGGCATTTTGTTATAGGTTTGGAATTCCCCTTCGGCTGGTAGAAGCCCCCCTTTCCTGTCCACGCCTTAGACAGCCGGCCGTTGGGGTCGGGGCTGATCAGAGAAGTCACAGCACCACTTACTATGACGACGCAGGGGGGTCATGAGGAGATCATTCAGTTTTATCTGATTGACTCTCCTGCGTACCCCGTGGTGTTGGGGCTTCCCTGGTTAAGCACCCATGATCCTACCATTGCGTGGCAACAGAGGGCTCTTATGGAGTGGTCTGCCCAGTGTGTAGGGAGATGTCTAGGTGTTTCCTTAGGGGCGACCTCGGTTGAGAGTCCGAACCAAGTGCCCGCAATGCGCATTCCCCCTGAGTATGAGGACTTAGCACTCGTGTTCAGCAAGACGAGGGCAACACGGCTACCACCTCATAGACAGGGGGACTGTGCGATAAATCTCCAAACAGGAGCGGCTCTTCCGCGGAGCCGTGTGTATCCCCTGTCTCAAGGAGACAGCGGCTATGGAGACTTACATAGCCGAGTCCTTGGAACAGGGATACATACGGTCCTCCACTTCCCCGGTTTCCTCGAGTTTCTTCTTTGTGAAGAAGAAGGACGGGGGTTTGCGCCCGTGTATTGATTACCGTAGTCTCAATCAGATCACGGTTAAGTACAGTTACCCTCTTCCACTGATTGCGACTATGACGGAGTCATTACGCGGAGCGCAGTTCTTCACAAAGTTGGATCTCAGGAGCGCGTACAATCTGGTGCGCATTAGGGAGGGGGATGAATGGAAAACGGCATTTAGCACCACCTCGGGTCATTACGAGTATCTCGTCATGCCATACGGGCTAATGAATGCTCCTTCAGTCTTCCAATCCTTTGTTGATGAGATTTTCCGGGACATGCATGGGCAGGGTGTGGTAGTGTACATCGACGACATCCTAGTGTACTCTTCTACACGAGCCGAGCATGTAGCCCTGGTGCGCCGAGTGTTGAGAAGACTGTTGGAGCATGACTTGTATGTCAAGGCAGAGAAATGCCTGTTCTTCCAGGAGTCCGTCTCCTTTTTGGGTTATCGGTTGTCCGCGTCTGGTGTGGAGATAGAGGTAGACCGTGTGTCGGCCGTGCGTAATTGGCAAACTCCAACCACTGTAAAAGAGGTGCAGCAGTTCTTGGGTTTTGCTAATTACTACCGGAGGTTTATTCGGGGCTTTGGACAGGTTGCAGCGCCCATTACGTCCCTGTTAAAGGGGGGTCCGGTTCGTCTGCAGTGGTCAGCTGAGGCGGACAGGGCATTTGTCAAACTGAAGAACCTGTTCACCTCAGCCCCGGTGCTGGCGCATCCGGATCCCTCTTTACCATTCCAAGTAGAGGTAGACGCGTCCGAGACCGGTATTGGGGCAGTCCTGTCACAACGGTCCGGCACGCCACCTAAGCTCCGCCCCTGTGCGTTCTACTCGAAGAAACTCAGCTCGGCGGAGCGCAATTATGACGTTGGGGACAGGGAGCTGTTAGCTGTAGTCCAGGCCCTAAAGGTGTGGAGGCATTGGCTTGAGGGGGCTCAACACCCTTTCCTCATTCTGACCGATCACCGTAACCTGGAGTACATCCGGGCAGCTAGGAGATTGAACCCTCGTCAGGCTAGGTGGAACATGTTCCTGACCCGGTTTGTTTTTAAGATCACATACATCCCAGGGTCCCAGAATGGTAAGGCAGACGCCCTGTCCCGGCGGTATGACACAGAGGAGAGGTCCATTGAGCCCACTTCCATACTGCCGGAGTCTTGTCTGGTGGCTCCGGTGGTATGGGAGGTCGATACGGAAATCGAGCGGGCACTGCGTGCCGACCCTACTCCCCCCGAGTGTTCTGTGGGGCGGAAGTACGTTCCGCTCGAGGTTCGTGATCGTCTTATTTATTGGGCTCATACATCACCCTCCTCTGGACATCCAGGTATTGGCCGGACAGTGCACTGCCTTAGCGTGAAATACTGGTGGCCAACGTTAGCTAAGGATGTGAGGGTTTATGTCTCCTCCTGCTCGGTGTGCGCCCAGTGTAAGGCGCCTAGACATTTGCCCAGGGGTAAGTTACGTCCCCTGCCCGTTCCACAACGACCATGGTCCCACCTCTCGGTGGATTTTGTGACCGACCTACCCCCTTCCCAGGGGAATACCACCATTTTGGTCGTTGTGGATCGGTTTTCCAAGGCCTGTCGTCTCCTCCCAATGCCGGGTCTCCCTACTGCCCTACAGACCGCCGAGGCCCTATTTACCCACGTGTTCCGGCACTATGGGGTCCCCGAGGATATTGTGTCTGACCGAGGTCCCCAGTTTACCTCCAGAGTCTGGGGGGGCGTTCATGGAACGCTTGGGGGTCTCTGTGAGCCTTACCTCGGGGTACCACCCAGAGAGCAATGGGCAGGTTGAACGAGTCAACCAGGATGTGGGTAGGTTTTTGAGGTCCTATTGCCGGGACCGGCCGGAGGAGTGGTCCAGGTATATCCCCTGGGCCGAGATGGCCCAGAACTCTCTCCGCCACTCCTCCACCGGTTTAACACCTTTCCAGTGTGTTTTAGGGTATCAGCCGGTCCTGGCACCGTGGCACGAGAGCCAGATCGAGGCCCCTGCGGTGGACGAGTGGATTCGGCGCTCGGAGGAGACGTGGGACGCTGCCCATGTCCATCTGCAGCAGGCCATCCGTCAACAAAAGAAGAGCGCCGATCGCCACCGCAGTGAGGGACCGGTGTACGCACCGGGAGATCGAGTCTGGCTCTCGACTCGAAACCTGCCCCTCCGCCTGCCCTGCCGGAAGCTGGGTCGGCGGTTTGTGGGCCCCTTCAAAGTCCTGAGAAGATTGAACGAGGTGTGTTACAGGTTACAACTGCCTATTGAATACAAAAATATGAACCCCTCGTTCCATGTGTCTCTTCTCAGGCCGGTGGTAGCTGGCCCACTCCAAGAAGATGAGATAGGAGAGACCCCTCCGCCCCCTTTGGGCGAGGGGGGGCCCCGGCGTACAGGGTCCGGACCATCTTGGACTCGAGGCGCCGGATGAGTGGTCTCCAGTATCTCGTGGAGTGGGAGGGGTACGGTCCGGAGGAACGGTGCTGGGTGCCTAGGAGGGACATCCTCGATCCATCCCTCCTGACTGAGTTCCACCGTGGGCATCCCACGCGCCCGGGTCCGCGTCCTCCTGGCCGTCCCCGAGGCCGGGGTCGGCGCACGGCTGGAGCCGCGCGTCAAGGGGGGGGTACTGTCACGGTTTCGGCCGAGACTGCTCCTCCTCCTGGTTCGGGCAGGCTTCGGCGTTCGCCGTCCCTGGAGTACTAGCTGCCACCGTTGTATGTTTCGTGGTGTGATTGCTTTAGTCTGTCTTGTACACCTGTGTCTGTTTGTGTTCTGATTACGTGTCTTATAAGTTCCCTGTTTTGTATTAGTTAGATTGTGTGTTGTTGTTTGCCTGTCGTGCGGAGCTGCGTGTTTGCGCTCTGTTAGTTTTGTTTATTGTTTTACGCATGTTGCGTAATTCCCTCGCCTCCGTTTGTTTTCGAGGTCGTGTATTGTTTTGTTGCACTTTGGACTAGTAAAGTATTTTGGACGAATCCTCTGTGTCCTGCGCCTGACTCCTCCACCACATCCACATCGGTTCTTTTGACAAAGACACTTGTAGAATCTATGCCAAGGCGCATTGAAGCTGTTCTGGCGGGTCGTGGTGGCCCAAGGCCTTATTAAGTTGCGGTTTCCTTTATTTTGGCAGTTACCTGTAGCTGTACCTGGTCTAAGATACAGTGAGGGAAAAAAGTATTTGATCCCCTGCTGATTTTGTACGTTTGCCCACTGACAAAGAAATGATCAGTCTATCATTTTAATGGTAGGTTTATTTGAACAGTGAGAGACAGAATAACAACAAAATAATCCAGAAAAACGCATGTCAAAAATTTTATAAATTGATTTGCATTTTAATGAGGGAAATAAGTATTTGACCCCCTCTCAATCAGAAAGATTTCTGGCTCCCAGGTGTCTTTTATACAGGTAACGAGCTGAGATTAGGAGCACACTCTTAAAGGGAGTGCTCCTAATCTCAGTTTGTTACCTGTATAAAAGACACCTGTCCACAGAAGCAATCAATCAATCAGATTCCAAACTCTCCACCATGGCCAAGACCAAAGAGCTCTCCAAGGATGTCAGGGACAAGATTGTAGACCTACACAAGGCTGGAACGGGCTACAAGACCATCGCCAAGCAGCTTGGTGAGAAGGTGACAACAGTTGGTGCGATTATTCGAAAATGGAAGAAACACATTATAACTGTCAATCTCCCTCGGCCTGGGGCTCCATGCAAGATCTCACCTCGTGGAGTTGCAATGATCATTAGAACGGTGAGGAATCAGCCCAGAACTACACGGGAGGATCTTGTCAATGATCTCAAGGCAGCTGGGACCATAGTCACCAAGAAAACAATTGGTAACACACTACGCCGTGAAGGACTGAAATCCTGCAGCGCCCGCAAGGTCCCCCTGCTGAAGAAAGCAATGAACATCTGAATGATTCAGAGGAGAACTGGGTGAAAGTGAGATTAGACCAAAATTGAGCTCTTTGGCATCAACTCAACTCGCCGTGTTTGGAGGAGGAGGAATGCTGCCTATGACCCCAAGAACACCATCCCCACCGTCAAACATGGAGGTGGAAACATTATGCTTTGGGGGTGTTTTTCTGCTAAGGGGACAGGACAACTTCACTGCATCAAAGGGACGATGGACGGGGCCATGTACCATCAAATCTTGGGTGAGAACCTCCTTCCCTCAGCCAGGGCATTGAAAATGGGTCGTGGATGGGTATTCCAGCATGACAATGACCCAAAACACACGGCCAAGGCAACAAAGGAGTGGCTCAAGAAGAAGCACATTAAGGTCCTGGAGTGGCCTAGCCAGTCTCCAGACCTTAATCCCATAGAAAATCTGTGGAGGGAGCTGAAGGTTCGAGTTGCCAAACGTCAGCCTTCGAAACCTTAATGACTTGGAGAAGATCTGCAAAGAGGAGTGGGACAAAATCACTCCTGAGATGTGTGCAAACCTGGTGGCCAACTACAAGAAACGTCTGACATCTGTGATTGCCAACAAGGGTTTTGCCACCAAGTACTAAGTCATGTTTTGCAAAATTATAGACTGATAATTTCTTTGTGTCACGGTTTCGGCCGAGGCTGCTCCTCCTCCTTGTTCGGGCAGGTTTCGGCGGTCGTCGTCCCCGGAGTACTAGCTGCCACCGATCTATGTTTCATGTTCGTTTGGTTTTGTCTTGATGTTGTACACCTGTGTCTAGTTAGTCCTCGTTAGTGTCCTATTTAGTTCTCGTTGTGTGTGTTGGGTGTTGGGTGTTGTGTGTGATTGCTCCTCTGTTTGGTGTTCTGAGCTACATATCTTCCCTCCGTTGTTTGGAGAGGTTTTCGCACATGTTAGTGCGCCTTTTGTTTGACGCCTGTGTGCGCCTTTATTTCGCCTCCGGGCTTATGGTTCTCGTGTACTACGTGAATAACTCACTAAAGTATTTTGGACTAAGCTTCTGCGTCCTGCGCTTGATTCCTGCACCACACCCCCCTCAGCACCCCTTGACACTTTGTCAGTGGGCAAACGTACAAAATCAGCAGGGGATCAAATACTTTTTTCCCTCACTGTATGAAGGGCAACGAGCAGCAAGCAGTAGGCTATATTTCCCCAACTACCCTCAGCTTTCACAGCTCCAGCTCTTGAAACTCAATCAATAGTGTATTAACAGTGGTGGGAACAATGGAACAACTGACTAACTCTCCTCTCCTCTGTTCTGTTGCCTTGGCCACTTCAAGTATCGCTGCCCTTAGTCACGCTACCGTCACCCCAATTATGACTTGACCCTGTGGCTGGAATGGTAAGGTCGTGAGGTCGAGGAGATGGATGGAGAGAGAGTCGGAGAGGTAGAGAGGATTGAGGAAGAAGAGGAGTGGGTATAATTTGAAAGTGGGAGGGAGGAAGGTAGGGACTAAGGAAGGAAACTGTGTTCCCAAGGTCTCACCCTTGGCACGGCTCCGACTCGAATACTGTTGATCAGAGAACATTCTAGAACCTGGCCCTCCTGTAGAAAGAGAGAGAGAGAGAGAGAGAGAGAGAGAGAGAGAGAGAGTGGAGGGAGAGAGGAGAGAGAAAGAAGAGAGATAGAGAGAGAAAGATGGAGGGAGAGAGGAGAGAGAAAGAAGAGAGAGAGAGAGATAGAGAGAGAAAGATGGAGGGAGAGAGGAGAGAGAAAGAAGAGAGAGAGGGAGAGACAGAGAGAGGAAAATAGATATTGTCAATGCCAAACAAAACAAACATACTCTCATTCCACCCCACTCCCCAAACCTCACCTAGCTTTGTCAGATTACTGTAGCAACCTGACTGTCAGTTCCAGAAGCTCCATAGACATACAATATGCTGCTAGTGGCCAGATACGGCTGTTTTAAATGACATCTAACTACAGGCCCCATGTAGCTGAGATAAATACAGTACCCCAGAGAGAGAGAGAGAGAGCTCTTGAAACTCAATCAATAGTGTATTAACGGTGGTGGGAACAATGAAACAACTGACTAACTCTCCTCTCCTCTGTTCTGTTGCCTTGGCCACTTCAAGTACCGCTGCCCTTAGTCACGCTACCGTCACCCCAATTATGACTTGACCCTGTGGCTGGAATGGTAACGTTGTGAGGTCGAGGAGATGGATGTCTTTATTTTCTCTCTCTGAATACACTCAGAACACAAAGACAGGGCACTGCATTGAGTAAGAGGATGAGAACGAAGCCTTTTATATACACAGATATGGTTGACAGACTGTACCTTTCCATCGCTCTTCCACGTGATGAAGAAGCCAAACTCGTCCACTTTGACCAGACAGTTGGGCTCAAACAGAAACGGATCCTACAAGACAGAAGCATTTTAATTAGAGAGCCAATTGAGGTTTTATTTGATGTGCGAGGACATTACGCATCCCCTCCATTACCTAGCTAGCACACACACGGCTTACGCAACAAGATAAACAGCAGCATCGATAATTCATTTTTAAAGATGTAACACACACACACACAAGGAGAACACAGACACCTACACCCTGTGCGTGCAGGACAGGAGGACCTTGTGCTAGGACTAACACAAACACAGATAAATGTGAATGTTATGAACTGTTGAATGCAAACAGTGTCTTGGTACCATACACACCAACCAGCTGCTACCTTGGTGACAGGACATAACCTGATTAACGTGGCAGGCAACACTCACTGGCCTCCTGGATATATTATAAAATATAAATTATCCTGGCTAAATCTAGTCTTCCACTTCCTGTTATATGTTTACTGTGACGTTGGAGACTTTTTTAATAAACCATTGCGTCAGAGCAAGAGTATAACTTCTTTAGAGAAATAGTTCCTAACCTACTAATTCAATCCCCTAATTTAAAGGATAGAGTTGTGCTTTATTTACAGTCTACTTAATGTGGTAAACCACCCAGTTACAAATCCATGAGGCGGTTATTAGTCAAACAGCCAGGTTTGCTTCAGGCGTGGGGGCAGCAGTCTGTCAGCGGGCCAGACGGTGAAGCTCATAAGGCGGGGAGGGAGATAAATATAGTCCCAGGCTCTGACTGGAGGCCTCGTGTGTATGTTTGTTGTGTGAAAGAGAGAGAGACAGAGAGGGAGTAAGTAGCGGGTGGGCTGGCAACAGAGTAATAGCAAAGTCATTTGGATTACATTCCCGTAGTCCATCCATTTGCCTGCCGCATTCTAAGTGAGTGTCTATGTGTGTGTAAGAGAGAGATAGAGTAGAGGGTCGTTGCAGAGATAAAGGAAACAGTGAGTGACACACACACACACACACACACACACACACACACACACACACACTGCAGGATGTGTTGTTTCAGCGAGATTATGGTAAGCCTTCAGTTCAATCAATCAATCAATCAAATGCATTTTATAAATCCATTTTTACATCAGCAGTTGTAACAAAGTGCTTATTCAGAAACCTAGCCTAAAACCCCAAAGAGCAAGCAATGCAGATGTAGAAGCATGGTGGCTAGGAAAAACTCCCTAGAAAGGCAGGAGCCTAGGAATAAACCTAGAGAGGAAGCAGGCTCCAGTTCATGTGCTGCTCGACACCAAAAATATGGCTGTTAGTTAATGCATATACTGTTATCGGATCCCAGCCTTATAACTAACAGTCCTGACATTTAAGGATGTTGGAAACCACCAAGAATGCTGTTTGGTGTAAATGTTGTATTCACCTTGCGGTTTCCAACTTCCTTAAATGTTGTATTCACCTTGTAAAGACGTCTGTTATAGCTAGTATCTACAATATTAGGCTGGGTTCTTCTTCCTTCTAAGAGGTAACCTGGCTGCGATGGTCTAAAAACATATAGCAAAATTACAACCAAATACTTTTTATGTCTTTATAAAATAATTCCCTCCAGGGTTCAAAATTAAGGGCAATAAAAAAATAAGTCCAAAACAGACTCTGTTCTGGGACTACAGATCCAAAATGCATACAACTGCACATATATATATTTTTTTAAGCAATGAGATCAGATGGTTTAGCTTAACATGTTGATAACGTTTTATTTCTTCATATTATAAGCTCAACAATGCGCATATGGCTGTAGGCTATGGGGGAATGTTCCAAAATGCAATTAGCAGGAAAACACCATTCTAAAAAGCGCACGTGAGTGGTTTCATGTGACAGAGATGAAAATATCCATAAATTAAGAAAGAGGGGATATCTAAAGATGCATCTACTAGCATGGGTTATTTATATGATTAAGATTATGACTTTGGCTGCTGGACATTTTTGTTTTATAAACGTTGATTTGAAAACCAATAGAACATGAGAAAAATGATGGTTTCAATGGCATATTAAGTGTTGATAAAATAATTCCCTCAACAATTCTATGGTCGTATTTTGGCTAGGCTAGGCTACTTTGAAACGAGGTAAAGACATGCTTCATAAAATGACATGAAACGTCCAGGTTTTAAACAATTACGTTTATGGTTAAATAGTTTAAAATGCTGACCGTCTCAGCTCAGATTCAAGGTGGGTGATGATGTTCGGTGCACAACAGACACTGTCCTCCACACTCCAGTCTTGTGACCATTTGATCTGAAAGAACCATGCCTCGAGTATGTCGACAAAATCAAGCCTTAGACGTTAATGTAAATGATCCTTCATTATATTTGCCAAACATGACTGTCCTAATTAAAAGTCTCATTAAAGTTTGCCTACATTGGTTTGGACATGAGGCTGTAGCCAATATGCATATCACCAACACTTTGACATATAGGCTTTTGTATTTATGTACATAAAATATATTCTTCTTGTCCGACATTTTTTTAAAAACTTGTCCCGGACAAGAGGACAAGTATTAATGTCGAGCCCTTAAGTGTGTGTGTGTGCGTGTGTTTTGACTGCAGCATGGTTCCCTCCTCTAAGAGTTACCAATCCATCACCCAGTTCTTTAAACACACACACCGACACACACGCTGACACACACACACGTCGACACACACACACACGACTGTTAAAAGCAGGCCTGGGGATCCACAGTGTTCGTGTTCTCTACAGGAGACAGAGACATCCAGAATCTGTAAATGCGAGAAACAAGCAGGGTTTCTATCAAATGTGTCATGGCCCATTGCTAGCATATATTAAAGCTACTATAAATAAAACCAACTATAAACGTCTGTCAAACCAAACAGACTAATGCTTATGGAATGACTCTACTATCTGCTAGTCTCTGACATGATTGACTGAGTAAGTAGCTAACATTAACACACAGAACAAATCAAATCCTAGAAGTGCCTTAGTGCCTCACTAAGACTTAAGGCCTGATACACACTACCTCTGAGGATCTAGAATACTGTCCACTCACAGTACACATCAGACAGACTGTTGCTGCGGCCATTTTGATTGTCAGTGTGGCTCGGCGTTTTATTCTCCATTAGCTGTCTGAGTCACTGGCAGCTGTCTGTATGTGTGTGTGAGTGTGTGTGTGTGTGTGTGTGTGTGTGTGTGTGTGTGTGTGTGTGTGTGTGTGTGTGATGTGTGTGTGTGGACTCAGTAATGAGGGAGGCAGAGGAAGATGATGTGAACCATCAGTGAGGAGGGTACAGAAGGGGAATACTGTCATCCCTTCCTCATCTTTCCTCTGCTACGGAAAGTGGGAGAATGGAAGATGGAGAGATGGAAATGACTGGTCTTTGAAACCACATATAGTGCATGCACATACACACGTAAGCCTACACACACACACCCTGATGTCCCTAAACTAATTAGAGCATCGTCAGGGAGCAGACCGGCAATGGGTCCAGGAAATGTTTCCCCTGCACATTATTCCATCTCCCTCTACTGCCATCATTAGTATTAGTGAACGAACATTGACCATCAGCTTATGTCAGTCTCATTTCCATTCTAACACTTTTATCATCATCTTGTCAGTGCAGATAGATAATTGTTGGGCAACATGGTCTCTCTCTCTCTCTCTCTTTCTCACTCTCTCTCAATGAAGTCATTAGTGATGCAGTAAAAAATCGATACAGTTGCATATCAGGATATTATTTTTGACTATATATCGTATCGTATTGTTTTGACAATATTGCAATATTATTTTTGCGCTAGTTGGCTTTACCTGTACCAAATCTCCAGTACTTTTCCTGCATAGCTTGTTCTCCATCTTCTTTTTAGTTAGGGAGCCAATTTGTTTTCAGCACTTTTATTTCCATGACTGATCAAAACTTGTTTTCTCATGGCTCTGTCTTGTCCCTCTGCAAACGTACGGTGAGCAATATGTTTGGAACATCGAATCGCAATAAAATCCCAGTATCGAATCACAATACAAATCATTCGGAAAGTATTCAGAACCCTTGACTTATTCCACATTTTGTTTACGATACAGTCTTATTCTAAAATAGATTACATTTCCCTCACCAATCTACACACAATACCCCATAATGACAAAGCAAAAACAGGTTTATAGATTATTTTGCAAATGTATTCAAAATATAAAACTGAAATATCAAATTTACATAAGTATTCAGACCCTTTACTCAGTACTTTGTTGAAGGACCTTTTGCAGCGATTACAGCCTCGAGTCTTCTTGGGTATGACGCTACAAGCTTGGCACACATGTATTTGGGAAGTTTGTCCCATTCTTCTCTGCAGATCCTCTCAAGCTCGGTCAGGTTGGATGGGGAGCGTCGCTGCACAGCTATTTTCAGGTCTCTCCAGAGATATTCGATCGGGTTGAAGTCCGGGCTCTGGCTGGGCCACTCAAGGACATTCAGAGACTTGTCCTGAAGCCACTTCTGCATTGTCTTGGCTGTGTGCTTAGGGTCGTTGTCCTGTTGGAAGGTGAACCTTCGCCCCAGTCTGAGGTCCTGAGCGCTCTGGAGAAGGATCTCTTTGTACTTTGCTCCGTTCATCTTTCCCTCGATCCTGACTAGTCTCCCAGTCCCTGCCGCTGAAAAACATCCCCACAGCATCGCCCGTTTGGCCGGACGGCCAGCTCTAAGAAGAGTCTTGGTGGTTCCAAACTTCTTCCATTTAAGAATTATGGAGGCCAATGTGTTCTTGAGGACCTTCAATAATGCAGAAATGTTTTGGTACCGTTACCCAGATCTGTGCCTCGACACAATCATGTCTCGGAGCTCTACAGACAATTCCTTCGACCTCATGGCTTGGTTTTTGCTCTGACATGCACTGTCAACTGTGGGGCCTTATATAGACAGGTGTGTTCCTTTACAAATCATGTCCAATCAATTGAATTTACCACAGGTGGACTCCAATCAAGTTGTAGAAACATCTCAAGGATGATCAATGGAAACAGGATGCACCTGAGCTCAATTTCGAGCCTCGTAGCAAAGGGTCTGAATACTTATGTAAATAAGGTATATTTCTGTTTTTTATGTTTAATAACTGTACATACTTTTCTAAAAAGCTGTTTTCACTTTGTCATTATGGGGTATTGTGTGTAGATTGATGAGGATTTGTATTTATTTAATCAATTTTAGAATAAGGCTGTAACGTAACAATATGTGGAAAATTAAATTGGTCAGAATACTTTCTGAAGGCACTGCATATTACACCAGTATGTACATATAGAAAGGAAAGGAAAGGAATGGGAAAATCGTGAGAATTGTGAGAATCGCAATACATATATTATCCGCACAAAAGTATTGTGATAATATCATATCGTGAGGTCCCTGGCAATTCCCAGTAATCATGTCGTCACAGACTACTTGGTCCCCATGGAAACCTTTTGACTGATTACTGAGAACTAATGGTAAGGGAAGTCCCAAAGGACACACACACATGCACGCACACACACACATACATACACACACAGACACACATGTCCCTAAGGACGGAGGGGTGACTCAACGTCACCTTGACAGTCTCCTATTTACCTTCTTACTTCTTCTGAGGTGAACGTAGATGATAGATAGAGAGATACAGTACAGTCGACCAGGTCAGGAGATACAATTGATCAAGAGTTTGAAAGGGCTATTTAAAGTATCACTGCCAGTCAAATGAGGCAGAGAAGAGAAGCAGAGAAGCTAGGCAACAATATGGTCCAACATCAATGACTATCTCTCCCACTCAGTGTCTGTATGTGCGTCATATGTTTGTGTTGGATACCACAAAGACAGACATCACTTCAATACAGAGACCATGCTGAGTATCAAACTGTTAATGGCTATTCCTCTCACGTTGGGATTAGTATGCACTGCCCCGTCTTCACCGTCTGTTGCGCTGTGGGGTTTAAGCGAGCTGAGAGCGGACTCTGGAAGAATCCTTCCTGATTAGCATATTTAAGCGTGTGTCTGTGTGTGTGGGCGAGGCGCGTCTGCCATGTTAATCAACACAGACGTCCCCTGCAGGCCTTCTATTAGCCAGCCTGAGCAACAGCTATTATCACACACACACACACACACACACACACACTTTCAGATAACTCCAAGGTAGACTACTTCCAGCTTTTAATAATTATGTTGTTCTTTAATCATAATAAGGTTCATCACTGTTTTCTGAGCATCGGGTCGAGGTTTGGCATTTTCAAAGGCTGGCTAATGATCACTTTTGTTGATTGTGATTAGACCCTACATATGATATGTAAAGAGAGAGAGAAGCAAGTCAAACAGGGCCACCATGGTCAGTTGCTTGCTACTATTTTCTATCTGAGATATAAAGCAATCCCCTCCAAAATGACCTACATCTCATAACACTGCCCATAAACACACAGATCAGTAGCGTTGCTTGCTAGCTAATGTTATTCATTCTATTTCTTTTCTACACTTGTAGCCTATCAGAAAATACCCATAGTTAGCCATGCTAAGCTAGCTCTGTGGTTTATTTCAAGTTGGATATAAGTTGGTTGACAACTCAACTCAAATATCAACCAAAATGTATTAAATGTAACGGAGGATACATATCAAGATCAAACAACTGGGTTCTCGTCTTTTTATCCTCTCCTAGCAAACTTTAATCAAGATGTTAAAAATGTGTGAATGAACAGCTTGTCGGTTATGAACTAGATTCACCAGAAGCTTGGCAGAGATTCACTAAAGCTCTCCACCCAGCCACCCAGTCTCCCAAAAGTCATAGCAGGGTAGAGGCCCCCTAGCTAGTAGGACCACAGAAATACACACTAAGTTAATACACAGAGGAGTTTATTCCAAAGTAACCAGGCTGTCCTATTTCCAAGGCTCAGTTAAATATGCCCTTTGATGTTAGTGATGACGTTTTTTTGCCTCTGTGTTTATCCATGGAGGGATCCTCTTCACTGAAGACTTCATTAAAGAGATTCCTGATCGTTATCTCGCCGTGTGTGTGTGTGTGTGTGTGTGTGTGTGGCACGCCCAGTCCTAGATTTGCCATCCCCCACCTAACTGGCCTGATTGAGTTAGAGAGGGGAAATGTGGAAGGGAGGACACAGGGAGGGAGGACACACACACACGCCAACACACACCACACACACTCACAGCAGGCTGTCAGACTTTTGGTCGCCATGACAAAGTTGGTTAATGTGGTGGATCAATGTGGTGACTGTCTGTATCTCTGATGACTAACACAATGAGTTATTATGACATAATGGGGATAGCCCTACGTGTGTGTGTGTGTGTGTGTGTGGCCTAACACACTGATTTATAAATGCCATAAAGGAGATGGCCCTACTCATGTGTGTGTTTGTGTCTTAATGTCCCATGAGAGGACGGTCATTAGAGTAGTGTCGGGTGTACCACTGCTTCCCAGACACACAGAGCTACAGGCCATAGATATAGGGTTTCAGGCTAACCTTGTTTGAGATGCACTAATTCTGATAGCACCCAAAGTACAGAGACAATTACATTCTAGTTAGGATAGTGTGTGTAAATAATTTGTCAACATGGAGGATTGGTTGGAGGACAGGTTGACAGTTGGCACTCTGTGGCAATTATAATTTTTTTTAAACTACTGTATGTTTGCCAAAATGTTGGCAGTTTGTTTCTCACCTCGTCAAACCTGTCGAAGGAAGCTCCTTCCTGCATGAAGCCAGGCAGGTGCTTCTGCCAGTTAAACTCATAGGACTTAGTCATGGCTGCTCACACCTGGAGAGAGCGAGAGAGGGGGAGGAGGAGATAGAGAGAGGGGGGTTAGAGAGGGATAGAGAGAATGGGAGAGACATTATGTTAAGACAGGTGGGCCACATGGCTGTTAAAAGAAGTATGATTTATGCATTATCAAATTGCCTTTCTATGTAGTGCTGGGAAAAACCTGACTCAGTCATAATGATTATTATAATCTATAATCAATCCGTCACACAGACATACACTATTACCTCCGAGTCTACACACGTATTGTTTTACCTCAGAGAGAATGACGCTACCTGTCACAAGACGGTGTTTCATGTTGTATTATTATCGATACCGGCTCACAGAAATAGCCAACAATGACGTCAAACCTGAGAGTGTCGGGTTGCGTGTGTGAGTCTGTGTGAGAGTGTGTGTGTGAGAGACTGAGACAGAGAATAGACCTGCAAGTTAACTTGTCAGTATGTGTGTGTGTGTGTGTGTGTGTGTGTGTGTGTGTGTGTGTATGTGTGGTGTGTTGCTCTCTAACACATTGAACTCTTCCCATCTATGAATTAACACTTTGTAATGTATGTATGTCACTGCATTAGTAATTCGGATCAGACAGCAGACTCTGTCAACTATGTATTTTCAGAAGGGCTGAGGTACGTAGGATACAGTGCCTTCAGAAAGTATTCACACCCCTTAACTTTTCCATATTTTCTTGTGTTACAGCCTGAATTTAAAATGGATTAAATTGAGATGTTTTGTTAATGGCTGTCACGGATACAGCCGAGGCTGCCCCTCCTCCTTGCTCGGGCAGGCTTCGGCGTTCGTCATCACCGGAGTACTAGCTGCCACCAATCGATGTTTCTGTGTCACACTAGTCCTGTCTTTAATATTCACACCTGTTACTCATTAGGCTTATTGGTTTCCCTATATTACCTCTGTTTTCCCTCCTGGGTTTGTGCGTGATTGTTCGTTGTTACGTCGTCTGTTGAGCTGTTGTTTTGCTCTTCCCTGTGTGGAGGGTTTGCTATGGTTTACTTTGTGTTTAGTAAAGCCATACTTTTCTCAGTTCTGTGTCCTGCGCCTGATTCCGTTTCACCACTTCACCCAGACGCTGACAATGGCCTACACACAATAATGATGTTTTTCGAAAAGTTGACAAATTAATTAAAAATGAAAAGCTGAACTGTCTTGAGTCAATAAGTATTCAACCCCTTTGTTATGGCAAGCCTAAATAAGTTCAGGAGTAAAAATGGGCTTAACAAGTCACATAAGTTGTATGGACTCTGTGTGCAACAATAGTGCTTAACATGATTTTTGAGTGACTACCTCATCTCTCTACTCCACAGATACAATTACCTGTAAGATCCCTCAGTCGAGCAATGCATTTCTAACACAGATACAGTGAGGGAAAAAAGTATTGATCCCCTGCTGATTTTGTACTTTTGCCCACTGACAAAGACATGATCAGTCTATAATTTTAATGGTAGGTTTATTTGAACAGTGAGAGACAGAATAAAAACAAAAAAATCCAGAAAAACGCATGTAAAAAATGTTATAAATTGATTTTAATGAGGGAAATAAGTATTTGACCCCTCTGCAAAACATGACTTAGTACTTGGTGACAAAACCCTTGTTGGCAATCACAGAGGTCAGACGTTTCTTGTAGTTGGCCACCAGGTTTGCACACATCGCAGGAGGGATTTTGTCCCACTCCTCTTTGCAGATCTTTGATCAAGTCATTAAGGTTTCGAGCCTGACGTTTGGCAACTCGAACCTTCAGCTCCCTCCACAGATTTTCTATGGGATTAAGGTCTGGAGACTGGCTAGGCCACTCCAGGACCTTAATGTGCTTCTTCTTGAGCCACTCCTTTGTTGCCTTGGCCGTGTGTTTTGGGTCATTGTCATGCTGGAATACCCATCCACGACCCATTTTCAATGCCCTGACTGAGGGAAGGAGGTTCTCACCCAAGATTTGACGGTACATGGCCCCGGCCATCGTCCCTTTGATGCGGTGAAGTTGTCCTGTCCCCTTAGCAGAAAAACACCCCCAAAGCATAATGTTTCCACCTCCATGTTTGACGGTGGGGATGGTGTTCTTGGGGTCATAGGCAGTATACCTCCTCCTCCAAACACGGCGAGTTGAGTTGATGCCAAAGAGCTCGATTTTGGTCTCATCTGACCACAACACTTTCACCCAGTTCCCCTCTGAATCATTCAGATGTTCATTGGCAAACTTCAGACGGGCCTGTATATGTGTTTTCTTGAGCAGGGGGACCTTGCGGGCGCTGCAGGATTTCAGTCCTTCACGGCGTAGTGTGTTACTAATTATTTTCTTGGTGACTATGGTCCCAGCTGCCTTGAGATCATTAACAAGATCCTCCCGTGTAGTTCTGGGCTGATTCCTCACCGTTCTCATGATCATTGCAACTCCACAAGGTGAGATCTTGCATGGAGCCCCAGGCCGAGGGAGATTGACAGTTATTTTGTATTTCTTCCATTTGCGAATAATCGCACCAACTGTTGTCACCTTCTCACCAAGCTGCTTGGCGATGGTCTTGTAGCCCATTCCAGCCTTGTGTAGGTCTACAATCTTGTCCCTGACATCCTTGGAGAGCTCTTTGGTCTTGGCCATGGTGGAGAGTTTGGAATCTGATTGATTGATTGCTTCTGTGGACAGGTGTCTTTTATACAGGTAACAAACTGAGATTAGGAGCACTCCCTTTAAGAGTGTGCTCCTAATCTCAGCTCGTTACCTGTATAAAAGACACCTGGGAGCCAGAAATCTTTCTGATTGAGAGGGGGTCAAATACTTATTTCCCTCATTAAAATGCAAATCAATTTATAACATAATTATTTTGTCGTTGTTCTGTCTCTCACTGTTCAAATAAACCTACCATTAAAATTATAGTCTGATCATTTCTTTGTCAGTGGGCAAACGTACAAAATCAGCAGGGGATCAAATACTTTTTTCCCTCACTGTACAACCACAAAGACCAGGGAGGTTTTTCAATGCCTCGCAAAGAAGGGCACCTATTGGTAGATGGGTAAAAACCAATAAATCTGACATTGAATATCCCTTTGAGCATGGTGAAGTTATTAATTACACTTTGGATGGTGTATCAATACACCCAGTCACTACAAAGATAAAGGCGACCTTCCTAACTCAGTTGCCGGAGAGGAAGGAAACCGCTCATGGATTTCACCAAGAGGTCAATGGTGACTTCAAAACAGCTACAGAGTTGAATGGCTGTGATTAACTTTTTGTCCTGAATACAAAGTGTTATGTTTGTCGCAAATCCAACACAACACATTACTGAGTGCCACTCTCCATATTTTCAAGCATAGCGGTGGCTGTATCATGTTATGGGTATGCTTGTAATAGTTTTGGACTGGGGAGTATTTCAGGATAATAAAATTAACGGAATGGAGCTAAGCACAGGCAAAATCCTAGAGGAAAATCTGGTTCAGTCTGCTTTCCACCAGACACTGGGAGATTAATTCACCTTTCAGCAGGACAATAACTTAAAACACAAGGCCAAATCTACACTGGAGTTGCTTACTAAGAAGACAGTGAATGTTCCTGAGTGGCCGAGTTACAGTTTGGACTTAAATCTGCTTCAAAATCTTTGGCAAAACTTGAAAATGGTTGTCTAGCAATGATCAACAAACAATTTGACAGAGCTTCAAGAATTTTGAAAAGAATAATGGGCAAATATTGTACAATCCAGGTGTGCAAAGCTCTTAGAGACTTACCCAGAAAAGCTCACAGCCGTAATCGCTGCCAAACATGTATTGAATCAGGGGTGTGAATACTTATGTAAATGAGATATTTCTGCATTTAATTTTCAATAAATTTGCAAAAACATCTAAAAACATGTTTTCACTTCGTCATTATGGGCTATTGTGTGTAGATGGTTTTGAATTCAGGCTGTAACACGACAAAAAAAGTCATGGGGTATGAATACATTCTGAAGAGACTGTACCAGCACCATCACACACTGTCACAAGTCGGCTCAACTTACCCTGTCCCGTGGCACAACTTACCCCATACCCGGGGTAAGTTGTGCCAAGAGACCACTTTTTTTATTTTTTTATTTTTTATTCACATTTATTTAACCAGGTAAGCCAATTGAGAACAAGTTCTCATTTACAACTGCAACCTGGCCAAGATAAAGCAAAGCAGTGGGATAAAAACAACAACACAGAGTTACATATGGGGTAAACAAAACATAAAGTCAAAAATACAACAGAAAATATATATACAGTGTGTGCGAATGTAGTAAGTTATGGAGGTTAGGCAATAAATAGGCCATAGTGCAAAATAGTTACAATTTCATATTAACACTGGAATGATAGATGTGCAAATAGAGATACTGGGGTGCAAATTAGCAAAATAAATAACAATATGGGGATGAGGTAGTTGGGTGGGCTAATTTCAGATGGGCTGTGTACAGGTGCAGTGATCGGTAAGGTGCTCTGACAACTGATGCTTAAAGTTAGTGAGGGAGATAAGAGTCTCCAGCTTCAGAGATTTTTGCAGTTCGTTCCAGTCATTGGCAGCAGAGAACTGGAAGGAATGGCAGCCAAAGGAGGTGTTGGCTTTGGGGATGACCAGTGAGATATACCTGCTGGAGCGCAGACTACGGGTGGGTGTTGCTATGGTGACCAGTGAGCTAAGATAAAACAGGGATTTGCCTAGCAGTGATTTATAGATTACCTGGAGCCAGTGGGTTTGGCGACGAATATGTAGTGAGGGCCAGCCAACGAGAGCGTACAGGTCACAGTGGTGGGTAGTATATGGGGCTTTGGTGACAAAACAGATGGCACTGTGATAGACTACATCCAATTTGCTGAGTAGAGTGTTGGAGGCTACTTTGTAAATGACATCGCCGAAGTCAAGGATCGGTAGGATAGTCAGTTTTACGAGGGCATGTTTGGCAGCATGAGTGAAGGAGGCTTTGTTGTGAAATAGGAAGCCGATTCTAGATCTAACTTTTGATTGGAGATGCTTAATGTGAGTCTGGAAGGATACTTTACAGTCTAACCATGTTCTCAAAACTGTTATGTTTACATGAATTCTGATTATTTCCAGGGATACACAACACCCTGAAATATATGTAGATACCTTGTTCAGAAAGAATACTATATTTCCCTTGACATAGTGATGCTGAATGTAAAAAATGGCTCAACATACCCCACTCTTCCCTACATTTCGAGAAAATGTGCATTGATTTAAGATAGGCCCTCCTTCAGCCCCCTCTAGGTGGTACATGCGGGGCCATCACAGGTAGCCTAGCGGTTAAGAGTAACCTTGAGCAAGGCACTTAACCCTAATTTGCTATAGGGATGCCGTACTTCTATGGCTGACCCTGTATAACAACACATTTCACCTATCTGGAGTATGTGACAATAAAAACATATTTTTTGTTTCTTTTTTTCTTCTAACCTACTGGTCCTTTAACATGCAATATTATGTGTCTAGAGAATAAGGTCCACAATACATATTAGTTATATGGTGCTCTCAGCGGAAGGTTGAAGTGGGGATGTAACGTGAAGACCTCTGAAGTGTTGTGTGTGTTATGACACGCTCTACAGCACCACCTACTACCACACACCTACTACCACATCAACTACTACCACCTACTACCACATCAACTACTACCACCTACTACCACATCAACTACTACCACCTACTACCACATCAACTACTACCACCTACTACCACATCACCTACTACCACCTACTACCACATCAACTACTACCACCTACTACCACATCAACTACTACCACCTACTACCACATCACCTACTACCACCTACTACCACATCACCTACTACCACATCAACTACTACCACATCAACTACTACCACACACCTACCACACACCTACTACCACATCAACTACTAACACACACCTACTACCACACACCTACTACCACATCAACTACTACCACATCAACTACTAACACACACCTACTACCACATCAACTACTAACACACACCTACTACCACCTACTACCACATCAACTACTAACACATCAACTACTAACACACACCTACTACCACATCAACTACTAACACACACCTACTACCACATCAACTACTAACACACACCTACTACCACACACCTACTACCACATCAACTACTACCACACACCTACTACCACATCAACTACCACCACACACCTACTACCACACACCTACTACCACACACCTACTACCACATCAACTACTACCACACACCTACTACCACACACCTACTACCACACACCTACTACCACATCAACTACTAACACACACCTACTACCACATCAACTACTAACACACACCTACTACCACATCAACTACTAACACACACCTACTACCACATCAACTACTAACACACACCTACTACCACACACCTACTACCACATCAACTACTAACACACACCTACTACCACATCAACTACTAACACACACCTACTACCACATCAACTACTAACACACACCTACTACCACACACCTACTACCACATCAACTACTAACACACACCTACTACCACACACCTACTACCACATCAACTACTAACACACACCTACTACCACATCAACTACTAACACACACCTACTACCACATCACCTACTAACACACACCTACTACCACACACCTACTACCACATCAACTACTAACACACACCTACTACCACATCAACTACTAACACACACCTACTAACACACACCTACTACCACACACCTACTACCACATCAACTACTAACACACATCTACTACCACATCACCTACTACCACATCAACTACTAACACACACCTACTACCACATCAACTACTAACACACACCTACTACCACATCAACTACTAACACACACCTACTAACACATCAACTACTAACACACACCTACTACCACATCAACTACTACCACACACCTACTACCACATCAACTACTACCACACACCTACTACCACATCAACTACTACCACACACCTACTACCACATCAACGACTAACACACACCTACTACCACACACCTACTACCACATCAACTACTAACACACACCTACTACCACATCAACTACTACCACACACCTACTACCACACACCTACTACCACACACCTACTACCACACCTACTACCACATCAACGACTAACACACACCTACTACCACACACCTACTACCACATCAACTAATAACACACACCTACTACCACATCAACTACTACCACACACCTACTACCACACACTTACTACCACACACCTACTAACACACACCTACTACCACATCAACTACTAACACACACCTACTACCACATCAACTACTAACACACACCTACTACCACATCAACTACTAACACACACCTACTACCACATCACCTACTACCACATCAACTACTAACACACACCTACTACCACATCAACTACTAACACACACCTACTACCACATCACCTACTACCACATCAACTACTAACACACGCCTACTACCACACACCTACTACCACATCAACTACTACCACATCAACTACTAACACACACCTACTACCACATCAACTACTACCACATCAACTACTAACACACGCCTACTACCACACACCTACTACCACATCAACTACTACCACACACCTACTACCACACACTTACTACCACACACCTACTAACACACACCTACTACCACATCAACTACTAACACACACCTACTACCACATCAACTACTAACACACACCTACTACCACATCAACTACTAACACACACCTACTACCACATCACCTACTACCACATCAACTACTAACACACACCTACTACCACATCAACTACTAACACACACCTACTACCACATCACCTACTACCACATCAACTACTAACACACGCCTACTACCACACACCTACTACCACATCAACTACTACCACATCAACTACTAACACACACCTACTACCACATCAACTACTAACACACACCTACTACCACATCACCTACTACCACATCAACTACTAACACACGCCTACTACCACACACCTACTACCACATCAACTACTACCACATCAACTACTAACACACACCTACTACCACATCAACTACTACCACACACCTACTACCACATCAACTACTACCACATCAACTACTAACACACACCTACTACCACATCAACTACTAATACACACCTACTACCACATCACCTACTACCACATCAACTACTAACACACACCTACTACCACATCACCTACTACCACATCAACTACTAACACACACCTACTACCACATCAACTACTAACACACACCTACTACCACATCAACTACTAACACACACCTACTACCACATCAACTACTACCACATCAACTACTAACACACACCTACTACCACATCACCTACTACCACATCAACTACTAACACACACCTACTACCACATCAACTACTACCACACACCTACTACCACATCAACTACTACCACATCAACTACTACCACACACCTACTACCACATCAACTACTAACACACACCTACTACCACACACCTACTACCACATCAACTACTAACACACACCTACTACCACACACCTACTACCACATCAACTACTACCACATCAACTACTAACACACACCTACTACCACATCAACTACTAACACACACCTACTACCACATCAACTACTAACACACACCTACTACCACATCAACTACTAACACACACCTACTACCACATCACCTACTACCACACACCTACTACCACATCAACTACTAACACACACCTACTACCACACACCTACTACCACATCAACTACTAACACACACCTACTACCACATCAACTACTACCACACACCTACTACCACATCAACTACTAACACACACCTACTACCACACACCTACTACCACATCAACTACTACCACATCAACTACTAACACACACCTACTACCACATCAACTACTAACACACACCTACTACCACATCAACTACTAACACACACCTACTACCACATCACCTACTACCACATCAACTACTACCACACACCTACTACCACATCAACTACTAACACACACCTACTACCACATCAACTACTAACACACACCTACTACCACATCAACTACTACCACACACCTACTACCACATCAACTACTAACACACACCTACTACCACACACCTACTACCACATCAACTACTACCACACACCTACTACCACATCAACTACTAACACACACCTACTACCACATCACCTACTACCACACACCTACTAACACACACCTACTACCACACCAACTACTAACACACACCTACTACCACACACCTACTACCACATCAACTACTACCACACACCTACTACCACACACCTACTACCACACACCTACTACCACACACCTACTACCACATCAACTACTACCACACACCTACTACCACATCAACTACTTTACACCTGTGTTGTGTTCAGTAATCCCCAAACTGGAGAAAGCAACCTAATAAAACAATGGACAGTTTGGCAAATCAATCAAACTCGCGCTGCAGTCATTTGCAGTAGAGGTAGTGGGTGTTTTGATGTAGAGCATGTTGCTGTGTACTTAACATCAAACACAGAACACACAAGCATGCACACACATACAGACACACACACACACAGCCACTCTCCTTTCCAAATTCTGTCATGCACAGCTGGCTCTCTCCGTCTCCCCCCCTTCTCTCATCTCCCTCTCCCTCGTTCTGCCACTCTGCATTTCTATCTCATCTTTCTCATCAACATCCGGCTTCCCTTTGCCTCCTAGAGAGAAAAACAGACGCTGCAGTTATTCTGAGATCTGTATCTGTACCGTCTACACACACACACACACATACACTCACTCACACACACTCATTACTCACATCAACTGTATCCTTTATCAAAACACACAGCACTTCTTATATAAATACACTCAACATGCACACACTTTTATTGAGAGACATTACCATACAGTGCCTTCAGAAAGTATTCATACCCCTTGACATATTCCACATTTTGTTGTGTTACAGCCTGAATTCAAAATTGATTAAATCTATTTTTTCTCTCACCAAAGTGAAAACATTTCTTTTCAAATTTTTGCACATTTATTGAAAATGAAATATCTAATTTACATAATTATTCACACCCCTGAGTAAATAAGTAGCAAGAGTTAATACATGTTAGAATCACCTTTGTCAGCGATTACAGCTGTGAGTCTTTCTGGGTAAGTCTCTAAGAGCTTTGCACACCTGGATTGTACAATATTTGCACATTATTATTTAAGAAAATATTCAAGCTCTGTCAAATTGTTTGTTGATCATTGCTAGACAACCATTTTCAAATCTTGCCATAGATTTTCAAGCAGATTTAAGTCAAAACTGTAATTCGGCCACTCAGGAACATTCACTGTCTTCTTTGTAAGCAACACCAGTGTAGATTTGGCCTTGTGTTTTAGGTTATTGTTCTGCTGAAAGGTGAAATCATCTCCCAGTGTCTATTTGAAAGGAGACTGAACCAGGTTTACCTCTAGGATTTTTCATGTGCTTAGCTCCATGCCGTTTATTTTTTATCCTGAAAAACTCCCCAGTCCTTAACGATTACAAGCATACCCATAACATGATGCAGCCACCACTATGCTTGAAAATATGGAGAGTGGTACTCAGTAATGTGTTGTATTGGATTTGCCCCAAACATAACACTTTGTATTCAGGACAAAAAGTTAACTGCCTTGCCAAATTTTTTGCTGTATTACTTTAGTGCATTGTTCCAAACAGGATGCATGCATTGGAATATTTTTAATCTGTACAGGCTTCCTTCTTTTCACTCTGTCAATTAGGTTATTTTTTGGTAACTACAATGTTGTTGATCCATCCTCAGTTTTCTCATATGACAGCCATTCAACTCTGTAACTGTTTTAAAGTCACCACTGGCCTCTTGGTGAAATCCCTGAGCATTTTCCTTCTTCTCTGGCAACTGAGTTAGGAAGGATGCCTGTATCTTTCTAGCGACTGGGTGTATTGATACACCATTCAAAGTGAAATTAATAACTTCACCATGCTCAAAGGGATATTCAACATCTGCTTTTTTTTTTACCCATCTACCAGTAGGTGCCCTTCTTTGCAAGGCATTGGAAAACCTCACTGGTCTTTGTGGTTGAATCTGTGTTTGAAATTCACTGCTCGACTGAAGGACCTTACAGATAATTGTATGTGTGGGGTGCAGAGATGAAGTAGTCATTCAAAAATCATGTTAAACACTATTATTGCACACAGAGTGAGTGCATGCAACTTATTATGTGACTTGTTAAGCACATTTTTACTCCAGAACTTATTTAAGCTTTAATACATTTCAGCTTTTCATTTTTAATTAATTTGTAAAACATTCTAAAATCATAATTCCACTTTGAAATTATGGGGTATTGTGTGTAGGCCAGTGACACAACATCTCAATATAATCAATTTTAAATTCAGGCTGTAACACAACAACATGTGGAAAAAGTCAAGGGGTGTGGCACTTTCTGAAGGCACTTTAGGTCAAAGTTTAATTCATGGAATGGAGGTGTGGTATTTTGTATATCTTAAATGTATGCCTACATTAAGATACAGATCTCTCTGTTCAATATCACTTACCCTTCTTTACCAGTTGTTTGGGGCAGGGATGTTGTTTCATTGAGCCAATTCGTAGGCAAGTTCTCTGCATTTGAGGCTACTAAGCCCATGAAACTGGTCCGTGAGATTCTTGATGTTTAGCAAGCTCAGACTCCGTGTCATCAGATAAGACCTTGTGTGCCTCTGCTACTCTATCATAGCCTCTCTTTTTCAGTGTCGTTCAGTCTATATTTTAATCTCTTGCTGCTGGACTTCTTCCCTTCAAATTGACTTTTTCCCTTCTCTCACTTCCTTGGCTGCTCTCTCAAGAACTTCAAGGGGAGCTGATTGTTTTACTTTTGTATACACAGGGTATGATGATGTCTCCTATGTAACAATAAAAAAAACAGTGTCTTGAGTTCATATGCATATTATGCAAAAAACTGACCAAATGTAATCATCATTTGTATGGGGTATGAGTGGCCATTCCCTCAACTTACCCCATTGCAAACATTTTGAGTATATTAGCCCACACAGCTACAAGGATGCATTTTCATGCTAGGTTTAGGACCTCATATTGTAGCTTATAGAGACCCCAACTGATGTACTAACACTGATCACACTTTATTAGTGTAGTAGGAGGAACAACCATGTCTACTAGTACTCACAGCAGGAGAGATGGAGAGACGTAGAAGGCGAGAAAGGGGGAGAGAGAGAGAGAGAGAGAGACAGAAGGTGGGCCAGGCCCATCAAACACATCCCTCTACCATCTGTGATGTCTTACCAGGGGACCATATTGACAGACGCACACATCCTACCGGGGGACTATATTGACAGATGCACACTTCCAGTTGAGATCTGAGGCTTCAGGCCAGGCGCACAGCCAAGAACAACACTCAGAGCCAAGACTGAATATTTAATCAAGGAAAATAGCCTGCTGAATATCTACCAGAAAAGACTGAAAAATACTGAATATTCCATTGAAAATACACCAAGACTATAAAAATAAGACTAAATATCCAATGTTGTGGCTGGGCTTTCTGCATAACCATCCTTGTTAATGCTAGCTATACTCTAGACTATTTATTGGGTGAAGTTAATTAAAAAGGTGCTGGTATTCACTTTAATATGACTGTTGTGTATTTATTTATTTTTCTAAAGTACTGGTACTCAAATAGCAGAAAATGAGAGATGCCTGTTCTCTGCATCAGTTAGTCAACCACTGACTATTCTAAACCAACATCCTTTACTCTATAACAACAATTCACCTCCTAAACACGTGAGCTGCAGAACAGAGCGCCCTGGCAGTGCCAACCCCTGGCGACCCCTGCTTGGTGAACTCTTGACAGTGAGATAATTACGTTAGATAACTCCCTGTCCCACAGGCTGGGGGCTCCCCTGTCACTAGGCACAGTCTAAAATGGCTGCTAGGGTAACACCCAGCGGAACACTCCCTCACCTCATAAACCCAAATTAACTGCCCGGTGATGAGCCAATGGGGCGCTGCAGCACTGGGGTGGAACGGGGACATGGAAACTAGGCGGGATTATCTAAACCAACACACAGGGCTACCTAGGACGGAAGATATCCTAGAGGTTAGAATGGCACGAGGACGGCTATGGGGATACCACACTCCAGCCTGACCTAACTGGTGAGGAGCGCTCCTACACAGAGGTGGCACGGGTACAGCTGGCACATAGAGGTGGCATTGGGACATGAGGTTAGGGAAACCTCATACCTGCCTGACCCAACTAAAAGATAATAACCTAACTAACGCCTTCAAACTGTTCAGGAGACACAAGGTGAAGACGGAGCCTCAGCACTCTTCAATCAGAGTCGGACCAAGGTCATCATTGACTGAAAGCAAATCGAAACACAAAAATGACATCTGATTGCGTTATGTGGAGTGACTCTTTTTTCACTCTGATGTTTTATTCTGCACCTTTACTTAGCCTAATGGTCAATTTGCAGCCAATCACAATGTGAGGACACAAGGTACCAGAAAAAGATTAAAGGGTGTTTTATAATCAAAAAGCATTCAGTGGCATTTTGGGAAACTGCAAAACGAATGAAGGTGGTGTTGATGCCCTTGAATAAAAGATGAGAATAGACGAGACAAAGCCATGAAGAACAGAAGTAACAAAAATAGCATTTGAGAGGAGATCGAAGGAGATCGAAAGTAAACAAGGTCGTTTAATATGGAGGATAAAAGCCTTGAGTATAGCTCTAACTAGGTTCTGACAGTCCCAATCCATCACTGGAGGTTTAAGTCTGATTACAACCAGACCGAGGTTCAAATACTATTTGAAATCATTTCACATTCTTCAGCTGGGCTTTATTGAGCTTGCCAGGCGCAATGGACAAATATAACAGTCACAAAAGTGCAAACCTAGCCTATCTGGCACTCCAGGCAGGCTAAAGAAAGAACTCAAAAGTATTTGAAATATTTCTAATAGTATATGAACCCAGGTCTGATTCCTCACCACAATGAGAACTGTGACCCCTCCTGATCCTGATCCTTAACCCTCTAATAACCTGACCCCTGATCTCTGACCCTATCCTGTGTCTGCTTATCGTCTTTATGTACAGTAGATCTATAATGTCTATAACAATAAGTCATGTCAATAACTCACGTTCAAACTCATGTGTCTGGACCACTTTTCACAGCCTGTCAATTGAACAACCTACAGACATGATTGGATAATTTAAATAACCCAGTAACCAATCAGAATGCATAGACACTGGCAAGGTCAAACAACAATTGGTGGTAAATAATTAAAAGGTAATGCTAGAGTCAACAGCAACAATCAGCATTTAAGATGATGCATTAGTGCTCAGGGGCAGGCCAATCCCAAACAGCAGTAAATCAATCAACAGCTATTACCTATTATACCCTACATGCACCTCTGATCAAAAGTAAACTGCTGGTTAAATCATCAGTTGTCGCAAAATTACCCTTTCCATACTACTGAGACAAGCTGAGCTATACTGTGCTGGCCTGGTTACACATCCACCACCATAGTTACTGGAACCATGCTCTAAAAGACAATGTGATAATACTTCAAATGGGTATAATCTGTCAGTACCCAAATACCAACACAAGAGCAGCCTTAGCAACCGAAGAGTCATAGAAGAACACCTAATAGGGGACTATTTTCTTTGAAAGGAGCTTGCAGCCAGTGTTGCCAATTTAATGACTTTGTCGCTATATATAGCGAGTTTTCAGACCCCTCCCTTACGAAAAAAGATTGCAGTCAGAGTGCAGTATAACTGCAGTACACTGTAGTATAACTGTAGTTAGAATGCAGTATAACTGCAGTAGGCTGCAAATACTGTGTCCAAAATAACAGTTATTTTACTGCAGTAATTTTGCAGTATAACTGCAGTTCAACTGGAGTACACTGCAGTTTTTCTGCAATCACTGCGTCCAAAATACCAGTCGACTGCAGTTACTGCACTTTTACTGCAGTTTCAAATATTTTTTTGCATGGAGGCTCCAGTGACTTTTATTGGTAAAAGAGGCTAGCGACAAATTCAGCTACTTTTCAGGCTGCCTTTGCAGAGTTTTGACACCGAGAGTTTCTATGGTTTTGATAGCATTTAGCGACTTTTCCCACTCAATTCAAATCAAATCAAATTTTATTGGTCACATGCGCCGAATACAACAGGTGCAGACATTACAGTGAAATGCTTACTTACAGCCCTTAACCAACAGTGCATTTATTTTAAACAAAAAAGTAAGAATAAAACAACAACAAAAAAGTGTTGAGAAAAAAGAGCAGAAGTAAAAATAAAGTGACAGTAGGGAGGCTATATATACAATAGAATAAAGTGACAGTAGGGAGGCTATATATACAGGGGGTACCGCTTGCATAGTCAATGTGCGGGGGCACCGGCTAGTTGAGGTAGTTGAGGTAATATGTACATGTGGGTAGAGTTAAAGTGACTATGCATAAATACTTAACAGAGTAGCAGCAGCGTAAAAAGTATGGGGGTGGGGGGGCAGTGCAAATAGTCCGGGTAGCCATGATTAGCTGTTCAGGAGTCTTATGGCTTGGGGGTAGAAGCTGTTGAGAAGTCTTTGGACCTAGACTTGGCACTCGGTACCGCTTGCCGTGCGGTAGCAGAGAGAACAGTCTATGACTAGGGTGACTGGAGTCTTTGACAATTTTGAGGGCCTTCCTCTGACACCGCCTGGTATAGAGGTCCTGGATGGCAGGGAGCTTTGCCCCTGTGATGTACTGGGCCGTACGCACTACCCTCTGTAGTGCCTTGCGGTCAGAGGCCAAGCAGTTGCCATACCAGGCGGTGATGCAACCAGTCAGGATGCTCTCGATGGTGCAGCTGTAGAATTTTTGAGGATCTGAGGACCCATGCCAAATCTTTTTAGTCTCCTGAGGGGGAATAGGCTTTGTCGTGCCCTCTTCACGACTGTCTTGGTGTGTTTGGACCATGATAGTTCGTTGGTGATGTGGACACCAAGGAACTTGAAGCTCTCAACCTGTTCCACTACAGCCCCGTCGATGAGAATGGGGGCGTGCTCAGTCCTCTTTTTTTTTCCTGTAGTCCACAATCATCTCCTTTGTCTTGGTCACGTTGAGGGAGAGGTTGTTGTCCTGGCACCACACGGCCAGATCTCTGACCTCCTCCCTAGGCTGTCTCATCGTTGTCGGTGATCAGGCCTACCACTGTTGTGTCGTCGGCAAACTTAATGATGGTGTTGGAGTCGTGCCTGGCCATGCAGTCATGGGTGAACAGAGAGTACAGGAGGGGACTGAGCACGCACCCCTGAGGGGCCCCCGTGTTGAGGATCAGTGTGGCAGATGTGTTGTTACCTACCCTTACCACCTGGGGCGGCCCGTCAGGAAGTCCAGGATCCAGTTGCAGAGGGAGGTGTTTAGTCCCAGGATCCTTAGCTTAGTGATGAGCTTTGAGGGCACTATGGTGTTGAATGCTGAGCTGTAGTCAATGAATAGCATTCTCACGTAGGTGTTCCTCTTGTCCAGGTGGGAAAGGGCAGTGTGGAGTGCGATAGAGATTGCATCATCTGTGGATCTGTTGGGGCGGTATGCAAATTGGAGTGGGTCTAGGGTTTCTGGGATTATGCTGTTGATGTGAGCCATGACCAGTCTTTCAAAGCACAATTCTGCTGCAAACGAGAGTGGGAGAAGCTGTATTTGCATCAGAAGTCACAGCAACGGGGCACACACAGGCAGAGAAGCACAAGGGAAGGGGGTGTGTGGCGGGAGAGGGGGCGAAAACGCTACGTCGGGGACCGCGGTTGTGCCGCAGCGAGGCAAATTGGTGCTGTGATGTCGTCGTGGCAACGGCAAAACGTAATCTAGTGACTTCTAGAGACAAATCAAGGAGCCAGCCAATAGTGATTCTAACTGAAAAATAGTTGGCAACACTGCTTGCAGCTTTTAGGGTAACATCTTTGACTGACCATGTTTTCTCTTTGGGAAATATTTGATTAATGACTAGGATATTAGCATAGCACGATAGTCTATCCTATATTATAACACAGGTACTAGGCTACCTCTCCAAGCTGGATGACACTGTCTTACATCGGAATCAATAAAGCACATCGAACAACACTCAAATACACTTTCAGATACATGTTGTACATCAGAGAGAGGAAGAGAGAAAGGAAGAGAGAGAGGAAGAGAGAAAAAGACAAAGCGATAGAGGTAAATCAAATCAAATCACATTTTATTTGTCACAAGCGCCGAATTCAACAGGTGTAGACTTTACCGTGAAATGCTTACTTACGAGCCCTTTCCCAACAATGCAGAGTTAAAAAGTAAGGAAAATTAGCAAAAAGGAAATAGTAACACAATATAATAACAAGACTATATACAAGGAGTACTGGTACCGAGTTAATATGCAGGGGTAGATGAGGTAATTGAGGTAATATGTACATGTAGGTAGGGGTAAAAGTGACTAGGCAATCAAGATAGATAAACAGAGTAGCAGAAGAGTATGTGAAGAGTGTGAAAGTGTGTCTATGTGTGAGTGTGTGTGTGTTAATGTATGTATGTGTGTAGGGGCGGCAGGTAGCTTAGTGGTCGCTGGTTCTAATCCCCGAGCCGACTAGGTGAAAAATCTGTCAATGTGCCCTTGAGCAAGGCACTTAACCCTAATTGCTCCTGTAAGTCGCTCTGGATAAGAGCGTCTGCTAAATGACTAAAAATGTAAATGTAAAATGTGTGTGTGTGTGTGTTAGTGTATGTGTGTGTGTGTGTTAGAGTGTAAGTGAGTGTGTGCATAGAGCCGGTGCAAGAGAGTCAGTGCAAATAAAAAGGGGATCAATGCAAATAGTCAGGGTAGCCATTTGATTAACTGTTCAGCAATCTTATGGCTTGGCGGGAGAAGCTGTTCAGGTGCCTATTGGTCCCAGACTTGGTGCTCCGGTACCGCTTGCCGTGCGGTGGCAGAGAGAACAGTCTTTGACAATTATCTCTGACACCACCTGGTATAGGGGTCCTGGATGGCAGGGAGCTCAGCCCCAGTGATGTACAGGTAAAGATGTTGATGGGGGGCCTTTGGGCCTGTGATAGTCCCCATCTCTCTCTTTATGTGAACAGCCTACCTAACCCATTGGAGAGCAGAGCGAAGCAGGGAGAACTATGTCGTACGGACATTTGTCAACGTTAATAACAGAGCCGCTAGCTTGACAGAAGCTCAGCTTAGAGAAAGCGGATCACAGCAATAAAGGCTGGCTGATGACAGGGCATCCACTGGGAATAACCGGACACACACAATACAAAATGCTGCTTTCTCCCATCTACACAACCACAAAAAGCAAGATTGCTGAAGCGACATTCCCTTGAACAATTACAGAAGGAGAGATCCGGGGATCCCATACCACTGCACTACCCTATCCTGACATCCTCTCAACAGCATACAGACGACCGTGGCTGCGTCACAAATGGCACCCTATTCCCTATACAGTGGACTACTTAAATAGTAGATCGCTATATAGGCAATAGGGTGCCATTTGTGACACACCCCATCTCTCTAGGGTTTTCCTGGCTGGCTACATCTGCAATGTGCTGCAGTAGCTCTCCCACTCTCTACAACAGCCTCAATACAATCATCTGTTCTACCTATCCAATCCCATCCTCTGACTGAGGTCTGGTCAAAAGCAGTGCACTCAGCCAGTATCCCAAGTCATCTCAGGTCACAGAGCTCTTCTTCTGCTAAAATGCCTTTTACGAGGCTGCACAGAGAACCAATCCCATTTCATTGCAGTAGCATGTCCCACAGCCGTACAGCTGACTGCAACAATACCACATATAGTCAAGCATGGATTATGCAGTAACATTCTACAATATAATCAGAACAGATTTGCTCGCTCTTCGCTCACAGTAAAACATTGATACAACACACACACACACGCATACACACATGGGCAACATTACCAAGTGTTCTTCTAACTTCCACCTGGGGCTTCCACCTGCCTACACTGACACAATGGATGCACACACGCACATACACACCTCCTTGATCCGGATCCTGCTCCCTCCTGTGTCTCTCACTGTTCTCTCACTGTTCCCCTGAGATCTGGCCCGGGAGGTTTGTGTATGTGTGTGTGTGTGTGTGTGTGTGCATGCGTATCCTGGTTAGCGGTTGCCCTTGGCAGAGGTCGTAAACTAGAAAGACTGTTTAACTAAACCAACAGAGAGAGAGAATTGAGGTGTGTTCTATTTACACACAAGCACTCCTCCCCGCCTATAGGCAGAAACTTAAGCAGGAAGGACTCGTGGTAAGGACTGTTCAATGTTGGTCTGACCAATCGGAATCTATGCTTCAAGACTGTTTTGCTCAGGCAGGACTGGGAAATGTTTGGGTCGCCTCTGGGAACAGTATTGACCTATTCACTGAGTATGGTTACATGCACACAATAATAGGATTATTGTGAATGTTCAGATTAATATAATAGTTTGATTTAAACGTTTGCATGCTTTGCAAGAAGAACGATTTCCCTAATAATCCTGTTTACATGGACACATCTGAAATCAGTATACCTGATGGGACTTTGATAAATGCAGAAAAAAACGCCAATCAAAATAAACGTTCTACCACAACGACCATGCTATTTTTGTGATGCCTATTTGATTCTGAGTTCAGACGTATGAAGTTTGAATGCGAAAACTATTTCTAACATGCATATTTTCCGTTTTTCCAAGCTCACTCGCGCAAAAGAAGGAAGCTCGCTGCAAATACACTGCTGCAACTCCCATTAAGGTGTTTACATGTCCTAATAATTTGAAAGATTGGTCAGAAATCGAGCTGTTTTAATCGGTGTGTGCTTACTTCGATTATGACCTTACGCCGATTAAGATAAGCATACTCAGCCTACTGCCATAATCAGTTTAGTATCGAATTATTAGTGTGCATGTAAACGTACTCACTGACTCGGTGACTGGGTTCATCAGGAAGTGCATAGAGGATGTTGTTCCTACTTTGACGATTAGAACTTATCCAAACCAAAAACCGTGGATAGATGGCAGCAATTGCGCAAAACTGAAATCGCGAACCACCACATTTAACCACAGCAAGGTGACTGGGAACATGGACATGTACAAACAGACCAGCTATGACCTCCGTAAGGCAATCAAAGAGGCAAAATGACAGTACAGGGACAAAGTGACGTCGCAAGTCAACGGCTCAGACACGAGAAGCTAAACACCTTCTTCGCCCGCTTTGAAGAAAACAACACCAAGCCACCGACGTGGGCCCCTGCCGCTCACAAGGACTGTGTGCTCCCGATCTCCATGGCCGACGTGAGTAATACATTCAAGCGTGTTAACCTTCACAACGCTGCCGGCCCAGACGCATCTTCAGAGCATGTGCAGACCAGCTTGCTGGAGTGTTTACGGACATATTACATTTCTCCCTATCCCAGTCTGTTGTCCCAACTCGCTTCAAGATGTCCACCATTGTTCCTGTACCCAAGAAAGTGAAGGCAACTGAACTAAATGACTATCGCCCCGTAGCACTCACTTCTATCATCATGTAGTGTCACAGGAAGGCCTAGGATATCATCAAGGACCTCAGCCACACGAGCCATGGTCTGCTAAATGGCATATTATTATTATTATTATTATTATTCAGACCCCTTGACTTTTTCCACATTTTGTTACTTTACAGCCTTATTCTAAAATGGATTAAATAGTTTTCCCCCTAAAAACCTGTTTTCGCTTTGTCATTATGGGGTATTGTGTGTAGATTGATGAGGAAAATGTTTTATTTAATCCATTTTAGAATGAGGCTGTAATGTAACAAAATGTGGTAAAAGTCAAGGGGTCTGAATACTTTCCGAATGCACTGTATATTCCGAACTCTAAATTCCAGAATTCCTGCAATTCTATCAATTTTGCCATAGGGTTTTGTACTGTGTATTTAAATACTGTATTCTCGACATAGCTCATTCTGTTATTTCTACTACTGTACATAGCATTGTACTTACACTGTTTATACACACCGCATATTTATTTATATACTGGATTCTTGCTCACTGTAATATATCTACTGCTGTACATATAATTCTTAGTATATCTTGTGTAAATTCATTGCTCTTGGATTGCATTTGGATTACTGTTACGGTGCTATTTGGGTTAATTGGATTCGTTCCTACATTTCAAGATGTATTACAAACTTTGATTTGATTTGACACACAGAAGAACATGCTGTCTATAAAGTGTCAAGCTTCAACAAACACCTGTCACTGTTTCCCACCAGCTCTTTATAATTCACTCTTTATAATTCACTATGCCAGTGTTTTCACTGTCTCTGTTCCTATCAAAAACGAAAGAATCTTTCTAATCTAAAAGCATAATGCATGTGATATAGAGAAGACATTAGAAACAAGGATATGATAGATTAAGTGGGCAGCGGATACAGTATGTGAAATTACATTATAATACATTTGATCAGACCGAATCACATTACGGTTGAGGTTAATGTTTACCTACTGTATCATAATAATTCCCCTGGAAATCAGGCAACATGATACCATAAAATGTCCATGTTTACCTAGGCGGTAAGTGGCCATTAATTCAGCAGGAAACTACGGGAGAGAGGCCTGCAGAGGGATACACAAGTTTTATGGCTCCCATAGCACATGATTGAAATAACCCTCAAATCAATGGTGTGTTTGTGTATGCATGCGTGCGTTCTGTATGTTAAATCCAGTTAAAGAAGAGCAAACACAAACGTTATCTATAGGATGAAGATCCAGTGTGTACTGTGTGTGTGTGTCTGTGTGTGCGCTCGTGCGTGTTTACCTAGTGCAACTTCACGTTTTTTGAGACCTATCCAACCTGTTTTGCTACTGTAAGACACCTAGGCACAGATCTAGGATCAAATCCTATCCTTAACCATTATGTGGAAAACACTCAATTTAACTTAAGTCAATGTCTGGGTGATCTAAGGTCCATGTGGCATATGGAGAGAAACAGGCTCAGATGAGCTATGGTAGGCCTACGTGTGATGCTTATCAAGTCAAACAAAAGAGAAGGGAGGTGAGGGAGCGAAGGAGAGAAGAAGAGGGAGTGGGAGGAGGAAGAGGTGAGCTGTGGAAATTCATCCCTCTGAGCTCACATCAATTACTCCACATTTCATCTCCTCTCCTCTGTGTGTGTGTGTGTGTCATCTGAGGTTTCTCTGATCCCTCCGGCTCTCTCTCTGTGTGTGTGTGTGTGTGTGTGTGTGTGTGTGCGTCCCTCAGGTCTCCGGCTTACAGTAAGGGGGACTGGAGAAAGGAGCTAGTGTAACACAGCACTCTTAATAGGACTGTGATACAGAGCTAATATGAGACGCTTTACACAAGGCCCATTCCATCTAGAGAGGATACAGAGGCCCATAGGAAAGATATTACATTAGAAACCACAGGAGCAACACAGTCTTTCAGTCACATGCTGACCATCATGGTCATACTGCTGGTGACTCACACAAACACACACACACTTAGACCAATAAAAGATTATCTGACAGTAGACGCAAGTGACAAAGGAAGCAGATGAACTCCTACAAATAGCGAACATTACCTTCACATCTCCCTCCCTCCCTCCCTCACTCCTCTCTCTCTTTCTCTCTCTGAGTTCTATATATAGCAGTTAATTTTCAGCCCAGCAAAATGGAGTTAAACAAAGTTCTTAACACATCACATAATGGATGGGGCTCCCCCTAATACACTACCCTCCACCAAATTATGTACAGTACAGAGTGGTGTGTGAGCACTTCTAAGTGCTCCAGTACAGTCAAGCGTTTGAGTCTGCAGGCTAAAGCTCCACCTCCCACTAACAGAGGCCTCTCTGATAGTGGAGGAAGGGGGGAGGAGAGGGGAGGGTTCCCCCAGGCTATCAGCATATAGGAAGTCTGCAGCGAGCGTGTGTGTGTTGGTGTGGTATTTACAGAGCTGAAGCACAGGGAATTCCCTACGTGTAATGAGAGACGAAAGGAGCGAGAGAGAGAGAGAGAGAGAGAGAGAGAGAGAGAGAGAGAGAGAGAGAGAGAGAGAGAGAGAGAGAGAGATAGAGAGAGAGAGAGAGAGAGAGAGAGAGAGAGAGAGAGAGGAGAGAGAGGGAGAGAGAGGAGGGAGAGAGAGAGAGAGAGAGAGAGAGAGGGAGAAGGGAAGAGAGAGAGAGAGAGAGAGAGAGAGAGAGAGAGAGAGGGAGAAGGGAAGATAGAGCAAGAGAGAGAGAGAGAGAGAGAGAGAGAGAGAGAGAGAGAGAGAGAGAGAGAATGTTCTGAGCAAATTTACCAAATGACCGTACGACAGACCAGGTATTCACCCTAAACCCTTATTGACAAACAAACAAAACAAAACAAAAGCAAAGTCTTCTCATGTTTTTGTTGATTTAAAAAAAAGCTTTTCACTCAGTTTGGCATGAGGGTCTGCTATACAAAGTGATGGAAAGCGGTGTTGGGGGGACGGATGGACGGACGGACGGACGGACGGACGGACGGACGACATACAACATGATAAAAACCATGTACACATACAAAAAGTGTGCAAAAAACTTTTATTTCCTCAGGGCCAGGGGGTGAGACAGGGATGCAGCTTGAGCCCCAACCTCTTCAACATTTATATAAATGAATTGGCGAGGGCTCTAGAACAGTCTGAAGCACCTGACCTCACCCTACTAGACTGTGAAGTCAAATCTGTACTGTTTGCAGATTATCTGGTGCTTCTGACCCCAACCAAGGAGGGCTTACAGCAGCACCTTGACAGTTAATCTCAGTAAGACAAAAAAAAGATCCAGTTGCCAGGACCACAAATACAAATTCCACCTAGACACTGTTGCCCTAAGAGCACACAAAAAACAATACCTACCTCGGCCTAAACATCAGCACCACAGGTAACTTCCAAAAAGCTATTAACGATCTGAGAGACAAGGCAAGAAGGGCCTTCTATGCCATCAAAAGGAACATCAAATTTGACATACCAATTAGGATCTGGCTAAAAATACTTGAATCAGTTATAGAACCCATTGCCCTCTGTGGTTGTGAGGTCTGGGGTCCACTCACCAACCAAGAATTCACAAAATGAGACAAACACCAAATTGAGACTGCATGGAGAATTCTGCTAAAACATCCTATGTGTACAACGTAAAACACCAAATATTGCATGCAGAGCAGAATTAGGACGATTCCCGCTAATGATCAAAATCCAGAAAATAGAAATTAAATTCTACAACCACCTAAAAGGAAGCGATTCTCAAACCTTCCATAACAAAACCCTTACCAACAGAGAGATTAACTTGGAGAAGAGTCCCCTCAGCCAGCTGGTCCACAAACAAAAACAGACCCCACAGAGCCCCAGGACAGCAACACAATTAGACCCATCCTAATCAGGAGGAAAACGAAAAGATAATTACTTGACACATTGGAAAGAATTAACAAAAGAACAGAGCAAACTGGAATGTTATTCGGCCAAGAGAGGCCACCATAGGCAGATCAGGCTCTCAAAAGAAGACAGGCTATGTGCCCACTGCCCACAAAATGAGGTGGAAACTGAGCTTCTTAACCTCCTGCCAAATGTATGACCATATTAAAGACACCTTATTCCCTCAGATTACACAGACCCACAAAGAATTTGAAAACAAATCCAATTTTGATAAACTCCCATATTTATTAGGTGAAATACCACAGTGTGCCACCACAGCAGCAATATTTGTGACCTGTTGCCACAAGAAAAGGGCAACCAATGGAGCACAAACACCATTGTAAATACAACCTATATTTATGTTTAATATAGGTTTATGTTCAACTATTTGCACAATGTTACAAAACTGTACATAGCCAATAATATAACATTTTAAATGTCTATATTCTTTAAAAACTTTTGGGAGTGTAATATTTACTGTTAATTTCTGATTGCTCATTTCTCTTGTTAATTTCCGTTTTGTATACTATCTATTTCACTTGCTTTGGCAATGTAAACATATGTTTCCCATGCCAATAAAGCCCTTTGAATTTAATTTAATTGAGAGAGAGAAGGAGGGAGAGAGAGAGAGAGAGAGAGAGAGAGAGAGAGAGAGAGAGAGAGAGAGAGAGAGAGAGAGAGAGAGAGAGAGAGAGAGAGAGAGAGAGAGACATCAATCTAACGCAATAGCTCACTTAACCCGCTCTTAATAGGACTGTGATACAGAGCTAATATGAGATGCTTTATACAAGGCCCATTCCATCTAGAGAGGATACAGAGGCCCATAGGAAAGATGTTACATTTAGAAAAGACAGGAGCAACACAAAAACGTATCGCTACTTCAGTCTTATCCTTTCAACCTTTTCTTTATATAGCCAAGTATCTTGCAGTTTGATTCAATAATTTTGTGATGGAAACTTGCAGTCTTTCAGTCACACGCTGACCATTGTGGCCATACTGGTGCTGAACACACGAACACACACACACGAACACACACACACTAACACCAATAAAAGGCTATCTGACAGTAGACTTAGGTGACAAAGGACGCAGCTGAACATTACCTTCACATCTCTCTCTCACACTTCCTCCCATCCTCTGTCTCTCTATCACTCTCTCTCTCTGAGTTCTACAGTGCCTTGCAAAAGTATTCATCCCCCTTGGCGTTTTTCCTATTTTGTTGCAGTACAACCTGTAATTTAAATGGATTTTTATTTGTAATGGACATACACAAAATAGTCCAAATTGGGGAAGTGAAATGAAAAAAATAACTTATTTCAAAAAAGTATAAAAAATAAATAACAGAAAAGTGGTGCGTGCATATGTATTCACCCCCTTTGCTATGAAGCCCCTAAATAAGATCTGGTGCAATCAATTACCTTCAGAAGTCACATAATTAGTTAAATAAAGTCCACCTGTGTGCAATCTAAGTGTCACATGATCTCAGTATATATACACCTGTTCTGAAAGGCCCTAGAGTCTTCAACACCACCGTTGTGGAGTACAGATCAGGGTTGGGTTATAAAAAAATATCATAAACTTTGAACATCCCACGAAGCACCATTAAATCCATTATAAAAAAATAGAAAGAATATGGCACCACAAGGAAACCTGCCAAGAGAGTGCCGCCCACCAAAACTCACGGACCAGGCAAGGAGGGCATTAATCAGAGAGGCAACAAAGAGACAAAAGATAACCCTGAAGGAGCTGCAAAGCTCCACAGTGGAGATTGGAGTATCTGTCCATAGGACCACTTTAAGCCGTACACTCCACAGAGCTGGGCTTTACGGAAGAGTGGCCAGAAAAAAGCCATTGATTAAAGAAAAAAATAAGCAAACACGTTTGATGTTCGCCAAAAGGCATGTGGGAGACTCCCCAAACATATGGAAGAAGGTACTCTGGTCAGATGAGACTAAAATTGAGCTTTTTGGCCATCAAGGAAAACGCTGGCGAACAAAAAAATGTCTGGCGCAAACCCAACACCTCTCATCACCCCGAGAACACCATCCCCACAGTGAAGCATGGTGGTGGCAGCATCATGCTGTGGGGATGTTTTTCATTGGCAGGGACTGGGAAACTGGTCAGAATTGAAGGAATGATGGATGGCACTAAATACAGGGAAATTCTTGAGGGAAACCTGTTTCAGTCTTCCAGAGATTTGAGACTGGGACAGAGATTCCCCTTCCAGCAGGACAATGATCGTAAGCATACTGCTAAAGCAACACTCGAGTGGTTTAAGGGGAAACATTTAAATGTCTTGGAATGGCTTAGTCAAAGCCCAGACCTCAATCAAATTGAGAATATGTGGTATCACTTAAAGATTGCTGTACACCAGCAGAACCAGCAGAAAATGTAAATGTAAATGTAACCCATCCAACTTGAAGGAGCTGGAGCAATTTTGCCTTGAAGAATGGGAAAAAATCCCATTGGATAGATGTGCCAAGCTTATAGAGACATACCCCAAGAGACTTGCAGCTGTAATTGCTGCAAAAGGTGTCTCTACAAAGTATTGACTTTGGGGGGGTGAATAGTTATGCACGCTCAAGTTTTCTTTTTTTTAGTGTTATTTCTTGTTTGTTTCACCCAAAAAAATATTTTGCATCTTCAAAGTGGTAGGCATGTTGTATAAATCAAATGATACAAACCCCCAAAAAATCAATTTTAATTCCAGGTTGTAAGGCAACAAAATAGGAAAAATGCCAAGGGGGGTGAATACTTTCGCAAGCCACAGTATATATAGCAGTTCATTTTTTTAGCCCAACAAAATAGAGTTAAACAAAGTTCTTAACCCATCATCTAATGGATGGGGCTCCCCTTAATACACTACCCTCCACCAAATTATGTACAGTACAGCGTGTGGTGTGTGTGTGTGAGCATTTCTAAGTACTCCAGTACAGTCATGCGTTTGAGTCTGCAGGCTAAAGCTCCACCTCCCACTAACAGAGGCCTCTCTGATAGTGGAGGAAGGAGGGGGAGGAGAGGGGAAGGTTCCCCGAGGCTATCAGCATATAAGAAGTCTGCAGCAGTGTGTGTGGTATTTACAGAGCTGAAGCACAGGGAGTTCCCTATGCGTAATGAGAGAGAAAAGGAGGGAGGGCGGGAGAGAGAGAGGTCAATCTAACACAGCGTTTCCCAAACTAGGGGTCGCAACCCCATGTGGGGTCGCCTGATTTGAAAATGGGGTCGCGAGAGAAACTCTGAAATAAAATAAATACAATCGCGCTTGGTTCATAGAATCGGGGTTATGTCAGTAACCTCCGTTAGCCGCTAGATGCGGTTGAAATAAACAGTGGTTTCTGTTTTCTTCCTACAGATGTGGCTCTATCTTTTGAACCGTTTAAGCTGCAATATATTATGACCCCGTCCCTGAAAGATATGCATGTGTCTTCTCTTTCCGTCTACAATGCCCACAAGGACTCATTACAACAGAGACCAGGCACTAAATCAGACTGAGGGGAAAAGATCATCATCATTGATTATGTTCTTTTCTACACAGAAGATCATACAAAATTATTACCTGATGATCTTTCGAACTTCCCAATAACTTTCTGATGCATTTCAATCTCTTCAAACCATACATTCTTCAGATAGAAATATAGTCAAATGTACTGTCAGACTGATTAGTAATAGACTGTCATAGCCCAAATTAAAAAAGAAAACATTGGCCGTTGATTACATCACTTTTTCCACATGGTGGGGTCGCACATTTTTTGGGGATCAAAATGGGGTCACGGGCCAAAAAGGTTCAGGAACCCCTGATCTAACGCATTAGCTCACTTAACCCTTTCTGACCTCCCTCCCTCACAGAAACTACACTATCAACAGCTGCTGTTGTGCCACAGTCTAACATGGTTAACAGTGACTGGAAATGGTACAACTCAGTCCAGTCTGACAGAACAGGGTTATTCTGGGGTTGAATGTTGACGGTTCTTCACAGTGACGTTGGAGGAGAAATGCATAATGGGAAATGCCTATGAATCCTGGGGAGTTAAGGTAAGCCACAGTTCAGAGCAGAGACACAGAGACAGGAGCAAACACAACCACAACTGCCTGAGAGGGTGTCTCCATTTAGGAGCTTAAGTCCCCAGTGGCCTTCATATTATGGAGGGACAATGGGAAGCATCATGGGAAATGTAGTCTGAATAATAAAAATGTAAATGTAGGCTAAATGTAAACTTTACATACACGTAGTTGGCCTTTTGATAAAATGTTGTTACCATGGTATAATGCTACTTTGTTACAATGCAACTTTGTTTCAATGTTACCTCATGTACAATGTCACATTATTCTGAGCTATCAAATATACTACATGACCAAAAGCATGTGGACACCCGCTCGTCGAACATCTCATTCCAAAATCATGGGCATTAATATGGAGTAGGCCCCCCCTTTGCTGCTATAACAGCCTCCACTCTTCTGGGAAGGCTTTCCACTAGATGTTGGAACATTGCTGCGGGGACTTGCTTCCATTCAGCCACAAGAGCATTAGTGAGGTCGGGCACTGAGGTTGGCCGATTAAACCTGGCTCGCTGTCGGCGTTCCAATTCATCCCAAAGGTGTTCGATGGGGTTGAGGTCAGGGCTCTGTGCAGGCCAGTCAAGTTCTTCCACACCGATCTCGACAAACCATTTCTGTATGGACCTCGCTTTGTGCACTTGAGCATTGTCATGCTGAAACAAGAAAGGGCCTTCCCCAAACTGTGGAAGCACAGAATCATCTAGAATGTCATTGTATGCTGTAGCGTTAAGATTTCCCTTCACTGGAACTAAGGGGCCTAGCCCGAACCATGAAAAACAGCCCCAGACCATTATTCCTCCTCCACCAAACTTTACAGTTGGCACTAGGTAGTGTTCTCCTAGCATCCACCAAACCCAGTTTTGTCTGTCGGACTGCCAGATGGTGAAGCGTGATTCATCACGCCAGAGAACCAGTTTCCACTGCTCCAGAGTCCAATGTTGGCGAGCTTTACACCACTCCAGCCGACACTTGGCATTGCACATGGTGATATTAGGCTTGTGTGCCACTGCCCGGCCATGGAAACCCATTTCATGAAGCTCCCAACTAACAGTTCCTGTGCTGACGCTGCTTCCAGAGGCAGTTTGGAACTCGGTAGTGAGTGATGCAACCGAGGACAGATAATTTTACACGATACGTGCTTCAGCACTCGGCGGTCCCGTTCTGTGAGCTTGTGTGGCCTACCACTTCGCGGCTGAGCCGTTGTTGCTCCTAGACGTTTCCACTTCACAACAACAGCACTTACAGTTGACCGGGGCAGCTCTAGCAGGGCAAAAATTTGACGAACTGACTTGTTGGAAAGGTGGCATCCTATGACGGTGCCACGTTGAAAATCTCTGAGCTCTTCAGTAAGACCATTCTACTGCCAATGTTTGTCTATGAAGATTGCATGTCTGTGTGCTCGATTGTATACACCTGTCAGCAACGGGTGTGGCTGAAATAGCCAAATCCACTAATTTGAAGGGGTGTCCACATACTCTTGTATATATAGTTTACTTCTCAGTTCTAGAGGAAATCTAGCTGTGTGTGTGTGTGTGTGTTTGTGTGTCTGTGCAAGCTTGTGTGTGTGTCTGTGCATGCTTGTGTGTGTGCGTGCGTGCGTGTGTGTGTGCGTGCGTGTAGCTGAACCATTCTGTCTCTCATTTAGACCAGATTAGGAGGGCAAGAGTTCAGCTCACGCCCCTACACACACACACACACACACACACACACAGCTATTGGTTCTTATCAACTAGGCCTGCCCAAACATGGTCAAAATTCCACACAACATAGACATGCATGCAGCCAGGCACACACACCAGGGTTTCCATTAGACGGTAATAGCCGGCTTTTGCCCCAGAAAATAATAAAAAGGCTGATGAACAAAATTGGCTCCGGAAGAAAAAATCCCATTGTGAAATAATGCTTTTTAGCCTATTCATTGATGGAAATAGCAGTCGATGGAAATACATTTGACTGGTCATGCTTATCGGTCTATGGGTTAATTTGTGTGTACAATATATTCGTTATGTATCTTATTTATCACACGCGGACAGCATACAGATACAGCTGCTGCTACAGCATTTTAAACAGCAAATGCATATGTAACGGAAGGCAGACTTCATCAGCACGTCACACACCACTTTGCAATGAGCTGGAATCAGTATGCATTTTGAAAACATATACTTAATTATTTGAAAGCTGAACGTTTTATTACATATTACGAGGCATGTCTTACCTTCTAAGTAGTCTTGCCAAAATCAGACCATTTCCATGGAGGCCATTATTTTATATCAACTTTAATTCATTGTCCAGTAGCCAAAGGCACAATCCTAGTCATATTAGCAACCCATGCTAGTTGTTGCATATTAGATCTCAGCCTTTTCTCCTTTCTAAAGGAGATTTTCATCTCTGTATCATGAAACCGCTTGCATGTGCGGTGTGCTTTTGACAAAAGTGTTTTCCCGGAACATTCGCGCATAGCCTACTGCCTTGTGCATTGCTGCACTTATAATGTGAAGAAATAATAGTTTATCAACATTTTAAGCTAATCGTTCTGATCTGCTGCATCAGACTCTAACTTTTATTTATGTAGCCTAGGCCTACTGGTAATTTGGGATCTATCGTCCCAAAACTGTCCCAGAGTCTGTTTGGAATAGGCTATTTCTTTCTCGACAAGCTGACCAATAAAATAGGTAAACTTTTCAACTATGGGGGATAGTAGATTGACATAGGCTAGTGATTTTGCTGTTCGTTAATCATCTAGTTGGCTGAGGAAAAGTACATGTGGACAGTTATTCTAACATCTTCAAAGTGTGCATCAGAATTAGTTAAGGACAGCACATCTTTGCATCCTCAACTTGCATCTTCTGTTAACATGAATTTACCATAATCTAAATGTGATTTCTGTCATTCTGAGCACCGTGTTTGGACGCCCTAATCAGGTTACATACCCAATGCATATGTCTGGTAAAGTAAAATGTTGCCGGTCAAATGTCCGGTGCCACATTTTCCTAATGGAAACCCTGACACACATGCACACACACACTGGGCCAATGACCTCCCAGCCCCAGTAGAAACAGTGGAGCCTGGGGCCAGCCTGGATTCCAGCTGAGGAGAACTTCATTATCCCCTAGATAGACTTACCCTGCTGCCCCCTGGACAAGTCATTAGTGGAATATGTTATTGGACAGACTAATAATAGACAGACAGACTGACAGACAGACAGCAGTAACTTCCTGCTGCAGGTCTGTCCCATTTCTTTTCTTTCTCTCTCTCTCTCTCTCTCTCTCTCTCTCAGCAAGCCCTACTCCTTCTCTCGCGCTGCCCTCTCCCTCCTCTCTGCCCCTTCTCTTACGGTTTCGGCATGACCCCCTCAGAGAGTGTGTGGGTTTGAAAAACAGTGAGAGAGAAGAGAAGAGAGAGAGAGAAAGAAACAGAGGGAGCTCTCTCGCTCCAGGGAAAGCTCCACAAAACCTCAGAATTCTCCCCCTGCCCAAATAAGTACCTATATAATAGGATTTGTGTGCCCTGCTACCCTTTAGAAAAGGCAGCCAGGAGAATACAGCATTTTTTCCAACCTCCGAAATAGAACATGGCCATATAGAGAGAGAGCGAGAGCGAGAGAGAGGAAGGGGGGACAGAGGTGAGGAAAGTGGAGAGGGGAAAAGAGTGAGAGGGGGCAGGGGTTAAATGCTTCCCCAGAATGAGGGCTGTTCACAGGGGGAGACCCAGCCCCAGACCAACAGCTTCTGATTATGAAATAGGGTGTCTGTGGTTTAATTATGTAACTATTGTAGCCAGATCATATGGTACTTATACAAATACAGTCGAAGTCGGAAGTTTACATACACCTTAGCCAAATACATTTAAACTCAGTTTTTCACAATTCCTGACATTTAATCCTAGTAACAATTCCCTGTCTTAGGTCAGTTAGGATCACCACTTTATTTTAAGAATGTGAAATGTCAGAATAATAGTAGAGAGAGTGATTTATTTCAGCTTTTATTTCTTTAATCACATTCACAGTGGGTTAGAAGTTTACATACACTCAATTAGTATTTTGTAGCATTGCCTTTAAATTGTTTAATTTGGGTCAAACGTTTCAGGTAGTCTTCCACAAGCTTCCCACAATAAGTTGGGTGAATTTTGGCCCATTCTTCCTGACAGAGCTGGTGTAACTGAGTCAGGTTTGTAGGCCTCCTTGCTCGCACACGCTTTTTCATTCTGCCCACAGATTTTCTATAGGATTGAGGTCAGGGCTTTGTGATGGCCACTCCAATACCTTGACTTTGTTGTCCTTAGGCCATTTTGCCACAACTTTGGAAGTATGCTTAGGGTCATTGTCCATTTGGAAGACCCATTTGCGACCAAGCTTTAACTTCCTGACTGATGTCTTGAGATGTTGCTTCAATATATCCACATCATTTTCCTTCCTCATGATGCCATCTATTTTGTGAAGTGCACAAGTCCCTCCTGCAGCAAAGCACCACCACAGCATGATGCTCCACCCCTGTGCTTCACGGTTGGGATGGTGTTCTTCGGCTTGCAAGCATCCCCCTTTTTCCTCCAAACATAACGATGGTCATTATGGCCAAACAGTTCTATTTTTGTTTCATCAGACCAGAGGACATTTCTCCAAAAAGTACGATCTTTGTCCCCATGTGCAGTTGCAAACCGTAGTCTGGCTTTGTTATGGCGGTTTTGGAGCAGTGGCTTCTTCCTTGCTGAGCGGCCTTTCAGGTTATGTCGATATAGGACTCGTTTTACTGTGGATATAGATACTTTTGTACAGATGAACATGGTACCTTCAGGCGTTTGGAAATTGCTTGTGGAGGTCTACAATTTTTTACTGAGGTCTTGGCTGATTTCTTTTGATTTTCCCATGATGTCAAGCAAAGAGGCACTGTTTGTAGGTAGGCCTTGAAATACATCCACAAGTACACCTCCAATTGACTCAAATTATGTCATTAGCCTATCAGAAGCTTCTAAAGCCCCTGCAAGCTGTTTAAAGGCACAGTCAACTTAGTGTATGTAAACTTCTGACCCACTGGAATTGTGATACAGTGAATTATAAGTGAAAGAATCTGTCTGTAAACAATTGTTGGAAAAATTACTTGTGTCATGCACAAAGTAGATGTCCTAACCGACTTGCCAAAACTATAGTTTGCTAACAAGTAATTTGTGGAGTGGTTGAAAAACAAGTTTTAATGACTCCAACCTAAGTGTATGTAAACTTCCGACTTCAACTGTAACTAACTAAAGTAGTCAGACCAGTTCCCAGATTTCTAGGCAGATAACCAAGTGCAGGGTTTCCCAAACCCATGTGGGGTCGCCTGATTTGGAAATGGGGTCTCGAAAGAACATTTGCGCTTGATTCATAGAACCGGGGTTACGTCAGTAACCTCTGGTAGCCGCTAGATGCAGTTGTAATAAACAAAGCGGTTTCTGTTTTTTCTTCTTACAAATGTGGCTCTATTTTTTAAATGGTTTAAGCTTCAAAATATTATGACCCGATCACTGAAAGATAAGACTCTCAGGAATACGCACATACGTACTGCTTTCCTCTACTATGCCCACAAGCCATTAGAACTGAGTGGACAATACCAGGCACTAAATCAGACTGAGGGGAAAAGATCATCATCAATGATGAAGTTCTTTTCTACAGAGAAAATCATACAACATTATTGCCTGGTGATCTTCTGAACTTCCCATTACCTTTCTGATGCATTTCACTCACTTCAAACCATACTGTCTTCAGATTTAAATACTGCCAAAAATACTGTCAGACTGATTTGTAATAGACTGTCATAGCCCAAATAAAAAAAGTTAACATTGGCTGTTGATTACATAACTTTTTTTTTTACATGATTGAGTCACGGGGAAAAAATGATATCAAAATGGTGTCGCAGGCCAAAAAAGTTTGGGAACCCCAGACCTAGTGATACTTTAGATCATTATTCAGAGGTCATGTAATGTTATCACCATTGATTACTGTTTGGAGTGGTTTCTGTCAGATCCCCTAGAGATAGGCTAACTGCGAGTGGAATTTAAATGCCATTACTATCAGCGTCTATTCCTAGTGGCTAATGGCTAATGACTGCTAAATGCTACTGTAGTACTGTTCGCCATTTCCCACACTGTATTTGACAACAACTACAGGAAGGACAAACTCGATCTACATGTTAAGAAAAATGTGAGCTCCACTTCAGCAAACAGTCAATGAAGAGTCTGAATGAAAACCCTTTATTATTAAATTGTTTTTCCGAAACATAAAGAGGTAGAAATACTGAGGGAGTAACGGGAAAGGGATAGAGAGGGAGAGATAGACAGAAGAGAGAAAGAGAGAAGAGAGAAACCCTTTCTCGGCAAATAAGCCTCTTCCACAGATGTTGCTCCTCTCTGACACCACTGGTCCCCATAGTATCCACCCGGGGGGACTGATTGGCTGTGTCCGTCAAACACACACACACACACACACACACAGCCTCCTGGTAGCAGTGTTCAGGCCGACTGGGATCCCAGAGTGTTTATAGAGACCCTGATTCACAGTGGGGTTTCTACACACACACACACCAGGGATATCCATGTCCCCAACAGACTAGTGGTCTCTAAAAGCAGCCATCTATTCCCATTAGGCTTTAGGAACATCACCAGGACAAATAGCTTATCCCTGGGCCAGCTGCCTGGTGGTGAGAAACAGGCAAGAAAAGGCCTACTATTGTAGCAACCATCAGACATAATGTAGCCTAGGTAATAACAACACTGGATAGGGAACCATAGAAAGCTTTCTTTTGATCATGCTTGTCTTATGTATGTTACTTATTCTCTCACGTTGCTATCACGCTAGCTTCATTAATAGAGCAAGGGAAATGGATGTTTGCTAAATCAAAGTTCATTTTTATATCTTCTGACTAATATAAATCAAGTTTTTTTTTTGTTGTTGTTTTTTTTTTCACCTTTATTTAACCAGGTAAGCCAGTTGAGAACAAGTTCTCATTTACAACTGCGACCTGGCCAAGATAAAGCAAAGCAGTGCGATAAAAACAACAACACAGAGTTACATATGGGGTAAAACAAAACATAAAGTCAAAAAATACAACAGAAAATATATATACAGTGTGTGCAAATGTAGCAAGTTATGGAGGTAAGGCAATAAATAGGCCATAGTGCAAAATAATTACAATTAGTATTAACACCGGAATGATAGATGTGCAAGAGATGATGTGCAAATAGAGATACTGGGGTGCAAATGAGCAAAATAAATAACAATATGGGGGTGAGGTAGTTGGGTGGGCTAATTTCATATGGGCTGTGTACAGGTGCAGTGATCGGTAAGGTGCTCTGACAGCTGATGCTTAAAGTTAGTGAGGGAGATAAGAGTCTCCAGCTTCAGAGATTTTTGCAATTTGTTCCAGTCATTGGCAGCAGAGAACTGGAAGGAATGGCAGCCAAAGGAGGTGTTGGCTTTGGGAATGACCAGTGAGATATACCTGCTGGAGCGCATACTACGGGTGGGTGTTGCTATGGTGACCAATGAGCTAAGATAAGGCGGGGATTTGCCTAGCAGTGATTTATAGATGGCCTGGAGCCAGTGGGTTTGGCGACGAATATGTAGTGAGGACCAGCCAACAAGAGCGTACAGGTCACAGTGGTGGGTAGTATATGGGGCTTTGGTGACAAAACGGATGGCACTGTGATAGACTACATCCAATTTGCTGAGTAGAGTGTTGGAGGCTATTTTGTAAATGACATCGCCGAAGTCAAGGATCGGTAGGATAGTCAGTTTTACGAGGGCATGTTTGGCAGCATGAGTGAAGGAGGCATTGTTGCGAAATAGGAAGCCGATTCTGGATTTAACTTTGGATTGGAGATGCTTAATGTGAGTCTGGAAGGAGAGTTTACAGTCTAACAGTCTAAGTGCAATATGAAGAAGTTAATATAGCTCCTCCTTTTCCATATCTGGGCATCAAATGCAAGATTAATGATTTCCCACCGGTAGGCCTCATGTTTGATTTCTTCCATCCCCAAAGTCTTTCTCTCCTTTCACCAAATACTGATTGTTTACCTGACTTCTGTGGATTTCTGAAGATGAGCAGATATTTAGAAATAATTATTGGTATCACAATGGAAGTTTGCTTGAAACATCTCTGGTGGATTTCTAACCGCAGAATACTAATGTTGATGTAGTAAGTGAATATATCTTAGGGGTGTGAACGTTTAAACATTAAAACATTTAAACGAAGTTGGGATCCTTAACGTTAAGAAAAATCCCTAACCTAAATATATATATATATATACAGTACCAGTCAAAAGTTTGGACACACCTACTCATTCAAGGGTTTTTCTTTATTTTTACTATTTTATACATTGTAGAATAATAGTGAAGACATCAAAACTATGAAATAACACATATGGATGTGTAACCAAAATCATGTAGTAACCAAAAAAGTGTTAAACAAATCAAAATATATTATATATTTGAGATTCTTCAAAGTAGCCACCCTTTGCCTTGATGACAGCTTTGCACACTCTGCATTCTCTCAACCAGCTTCATGACGTAGTCACCTGGAATGCATTTCAATTAACAGGTGTGCCTTCTTAAAAGTCAATTTGTGGAATTTATTTCCTTCTTAGTGCGTTTGAGCCAATCAGTTGTGTTGTGAAAAGGTAGGGGGGTATACAGAAGATAGCCCTATTTGGTAAAAGACCAAGTCCATATTATGGCAAGAACAGCTCAAATAAGCAAAGAGAAACAACAGTCCATCATTACTTAAAGACATGACTTGGGCTCCAGAGTGGCGCAGCGGTCTAAGGCACTGCATCTCAGTGCTTGAGGCGTCATTACAGACCCCCTGGTTCGATTCCAGGCTGTATCACAACCAGCCGTGATTGGGAGTCCCATAGGGCGGCGCACAATTGGCCCAGCGTCGTCCGGGTTTGGCCAGTGTAGGACGTCATTGTAAATAAGAATTTGTTCTTAACTGACTTGCCTAGTTAAATAAAGGTTACATAAAAATAAAATAAAAAATGAAGGTCAGTCAATATGGAAAATGTCAAGACCTTTGAAAGTTTCTTCAAGTGCTGTCGCAAAAACCATCAAGCGCTATGATGATTCCGCCACAGGAAAGGAAGACCCAGAGTTACCTCTGCTGCAGAGGATATGTTCATTAGAGTTAACTGCACCTCAGATTGCAGCCCAAATAAATGCTTCACAGAGTTAAAGTAACAGAAACATCTCAACATCAACTGCTCAGAGGAGTCTGCGTGAATCAGGCCTTCATGGTTGAATTGCTGCAAAGAAACCACTAAAGGACACCAATAAGAAGAAGAGACTTGCTTGGGCCAAGAAACACGAGCAATAAACATTAGACCAGTGGAAATCTGTCCTTTGGTCTGATGAGTCCAAATTTGAGATTTTTGGTTCCAACCGCCGTATCTCTGTGAGACATAGAGTAGGTGAATGGATGATCTCTGCATGTGTGGTTCCCACCATGAAGCATGGAGGAGGAGGTGTGATGGTGTAGGGGGGTGCTTTGCTGGTGACACTGTCACTGATTTATTTAGACTTCAAGGCACACTTAACCAGCATGGCTACCACAGCATTCTGCAGCGATACGCCATCCCATCTGGTTTGCGCTTAGTGGGACTATCATTTGTTTTTCAACATGACAATTACCCAACACACCTCCAGGCTGTGAAAGAGCTATTTGACCAAGAAGGAGAGTGATGGAGTGCTGCATCAGATGACCTGGCTTCCACAATCACCTGACCTCAACCAAATTGAGATGGTTTGGGATGAGTTGGACAGCAGAGTGAAGGAAAAGAAGCCAACAAGTGCTCAACATATGTGGGAACTCCTTCAAGACTGTTGAAAATGCATTCCTCATGAAGCTGGTTGAGGGAATGTCAAGAGTGTGCAAAGCTGTCATCAAGGAAAAGGGTGGCTACTTTGAAGAATTTGTTTAACATTTTTTTGGTTACTACATGATTCCATATGTGTTATTTCATCATTTTGATGTCTTCACTATTATTCTACAATGTAGAAAATAGTAAAAATAAAGAAAAACCCTTGAATGAGTAGGTGTGTCCAAACCTTTGACTGGTACTGTATATTTTTTCACTTAATGAAAATCACAGTTCAGTTAAAACAAAACATATTATTTTCCATGATATAGCCGATAGGCTATAAAGGCCTAGGGAAGTTGTGTAATTGAAGTAAAACCAGAGAGGAAGAGGCTAACTTTAGGCTACTTGGTGAATTTGCAAGGCATGCAAGACAAGACATTGCGAGATGCAGATTACCAAAACATATGAACACGCTTCTGCCTCTCTCTCCTGCCTCTCTCTCCGTCACGCTGGCTTGCCTGCTCTGTCTCTTTGCTAATGATACAAGTGTGTGTTCAGTCTTTGGTCTGTAGAATATCCTAGCCTATTCATGGCACCGATGTCTTCAGGCCAGTATTGCGAGCACGGGGTAGCCTACTCTTCGTTTTTGCCTCATATGAAATTACAGCCTGTATGGATTTCGCTTTTCAGACTAAATGGAATGTGGCCCCTTGAAAGCGCCTTGGCTACGGCATATTTGTTTGTCTGTCTGTTTGGGTAGGCTATACTACATTTTTTTAAACGCAGACACAAAACCTTCTCTGGTGATATGAACGGCCATTTTACTTGCCTGTAAAGGAATGCCACTTCTGAAACAGGAATAAAATCCATCACTAGGCAACCAGAACTCTCAATTGAATAAAATCGAGCTGCTGCGCGAGAAAACGTTCTCCTAAAAAAATACTTTAAAGTTTGTTAAATATCGTGTCTTACCAAGACATTTAGTAGAAATACCATACCATAAAACATCACAGCAGCACATCAATCAGCTACGTTTATTGTTGTCAGGGAAAAAATACAGAACATTTTACGCCGGAGCAGAATTCTTCTCTCTTAAAAGGTACAACCTGATGCAACACTTTTTTAATTGTCTAAAAAGGTATCAATTGTCGCTATCAAGGGCACAACTTTCACTGGGGATGGGGGGTACATGTCCCCCCCACATTGTGAAATTGCATTTTTGTCCCCCCCAGTGTTATCATTGGAATGTGATACAAATGAGGCAACGGTGTGTTTCAGGATCATGCGGACGCCTCCGAGCGGTCGGGTAGGCTGTTTGGAGTGTTTATCCGAGAGGATAAAAAAAATATATATATATAATAATTATGCCCCCACTTCTAAAACCGAAGTTGCGCCCCTGGTCGCTATCGACATGTTACTGTAGCGGCGTTCTATGTCTGTAAAGGGTTGCGGTAGATATAACTTAATTGCCTGGCCCTAGAGGTAATTCATATGTAATTGCACCATTATTCTGCATTGTAAATTGACGTATATTTTATGATTTTTTTCATATTGTTTTAACAGAAAAACGATAAAAATGGCAATTTAAACGTTAGGCACAATTGTCCATTTGTCACATCCCTAGTATAGCTGTAGTAGTGTGGTGACCGATTAGAGTCGAGTAATAGTAGTAAGTAGAGTATAGCTGTAGTAGTAACTGATAAGTGTAGAATAGTAGGATCAAGTAGAGTAGTAGTATAGTATAATATAGCATAGTATAGTTCTTACCAGACAGACAGAGGGTCAGTGAACTGGGAAGAGGGGGGCAACACACTGGAGAGCTGAGGACAGCACTGGACCACGTTCTGTACAGAGAGAGAGAGAGATGGTGAGAGAGAGAAAGAGAGCAGGAGGAAAATAGATATATTTTGTGAATGTTCTCCCACTCAGCAGAGATAAGAGATATTCTGCTAGCAGTTACATTAATAACACGTCTCATTATTGAGGATGGCTCTAACGCCCCCAGGGGAAAAACACTGCGTTGACATTTAGTTCACACATCCTCAAATACTCATTAATGCATTTGGGCTGCTGCATTTGAACATTTTAATCATACCTCTCCCTCGGCCTTTCTGCAGAATAAACTTTTAATAACAAACTGTTAGGTAATGCATGTTCCCTAACCAAGAATGACTGCTGGAAATGAGCTGGAGAATGGGGGGGGGAGAGAGATAGAGAGAGAGAGAGAGAGAGAGAGAGAGAGAGAGAGAGAGAGAGAGAGAGAGAGAGAGAGAGAGAGAGAGAGAGAGAGAGAGAGAGAGAGAGAGAGAGAGAGAGAGAGAGAGAGAGAGAGAGAGAGAGAGAGAGAGAGAGCAGAATTAGGACGATACCCTCTAATTATCAAAATTCAGAAAAGAGCCATCACATTCTACAACACCGAAAAGGAACCGATTCCCAAATCTTCCATAACAAAGCCATCACCTACAGAGAGATTAACCTAGACAAGAGTCCCCTAAGCAAGCTGGTTCACAAACACAAACAGACCGCACAGAGCCCCAGGACAGCAACACAATTAGACCCAACCAAATCTTGAGAAAATAAAAAGATAATTACTTGACAGAATTAGAATGAACAAAAAAACAGAGCAAACTGGAATGCTATTTGGCCCTAAACAGAGAGTGCACAGTGGCAGAATACCTGACCACTGTGACTGACCTAAAATTAAGGAAAGCTTTGACTATGTACAGACTCAGTGAGCATAGCCTTGCTATTGAGAGAGGCCGCCGTCGGCAGACCTGGCTCTCAAGAGAAGACAGGCTATGTGCACACTGCCCATAAAATGAGGTGGAAACAGCTGCACTTCCTAACCTCCTGACAAATGTATTATTGTTTATTTAACTTTTGTTTATTATTTATTTCACTTGCTTTGGCAATGTAAACATATGTTTCCCATGCCAATAAAGCCCTCTGAATGTAATTGAATTGAGAGAGAGGAAGAGAGAGAGAGGGATGGGGAGAGTGAGAGAGAGAGAGGAAGAGAGAGATAGAGGAAGAGAGTGCATCCCAGAGTTCATAGTTTCCTGTTCAATGGGCCTCTCTACCTCAACAGTGTGCAATTCACTTCACCTCTCTTCACCTCTCCATCTCCATCTCTCCTCTCTGCCACTCTCAGGCCGATCAACAGGCCTCCTCCACAGCCCGTCAAACCAACTCCATGTGGATATAGTTAGGCAGCTAGATACGTCAAGCAGTTCCACTCAGTGAAGTGGCTTTCACTGGCCTCTCTAGTTGGAGAGCAGATAGTTGAGCCGACAGGCACCAAAAAAGGTAGACAATCTAGGCAAGTCATATATATAGGCTAATATTTATGTTACACAGTGAGTGTTTTGGTGGGAACATGGCACTAAGCCATGGGGGTGGTGAGAGAGGGGGAGAAAGAGGGAGGAAAGAGAGAGTAAGGACCCAGCAAACCAAAATTGGTTCTGTGAAAGTTCCCAGAACATTCATTAGGTCACGTCAAGTTATAACACAAAAACTGTCCAGTCGTGGTGATGATTATAGAATGTTTGAATAAAACATTCGCTGATGTCGCAAGAACGTTCCTAGAGCACATATAATATGTTCTTTAAAGGTTCCCAGAATGTTTCATTATGTTGTGGGAACAGTCTGGTGAGGAGGACTGGAGGTCTGGAGCGGAGAGCTGACACAACCCGTCCTGGCTGAATGCCTATTTCCGCACAATATGTGTGAGGCATCAGCACAGGACGTACAGGGCTGTGCACTCGTACTGGCGCTACAGCACGTGGCACTGGCGCAGGATATCCGGGACCGAGGAGGGGTACTGGAGGCCACGAGCGTTGAGCCGGCACACCCCGTCCTGGCTGCATGCCCACCTTAGCACGACACGTGCGTGGTGCTAGCACAGGACGTACAGGACTGTGCCGGAACACTCGCGGCACAGTACGTGGCTCCGCATAACACGGAGCCTGCCCAGTCTCATGCTTCCTAGCCTGAGTACGGGGATTTGGCTCTGCTCTACCTCTAGGCTCCGCCAACCACCCTTTTAGCCCCCCCAAAAAAAATTATTGGGGCTGTCTCTCGGGCTTCCTCCTCGGCCGGTACCCTCTGCGTTGCCGCTGCTCCTCTCTGTAGCGCGCCTCCACAGTCTCCTCTCCTGCCTGGGCATTCACCTTTGCCCATGGCCCTTTGCCCGCGAATATCTCCTCCCAAGACCACCATTTGCCCACCTGGGACATCGCCATCTTCTCCTCCTGGGCACGCTGCTTGGTCCTCTTAAGGTGGGATCTTCTGTCACGATCGTCGACTGAAGACACGGACCAAGGCGCAGCGTGATAAGCGTACATACTTTAATTGTACTTACACGAACAAAAACAACAAACAAACGATACGTGAAGTCCTAGGTTGTACACAACAAACCAAACGGAACAAGATCCCACAAATACTAGTGCAACACAGGCTGCCTAAGTATGGTCCCCAATCAGAGACAACGAGCTACAGCTGCCTCTGATTGGGAACCACCCTGGCCAACATAGATCTAAACGATCTAGAACGAAAACATAGAAAAACTAAACAAAGCAAATCCACACCCTGGCTCAACATTTAAGAGTCCCCAGAACCAGGGCGTGACAATATCAAACGTCTCTTTGGCTGTGTTTATACACGCAGCCCAATTCTGATATTTTTCCCACTAATTGGAAAAATGCGGGCTTGCACTTACGCGCTTTCGTCATACGTAATCGCCAGGGCGTGACAGAAGGAGTGAAGACGAATACATTGGCTTTGAAAAACACTGAAGCTGAGAGAATGTCTGGGAGCACAAGCAAAGCACATGAAAGTGTGTGTGTGTGTGTGTGTGTGTGTGTGTGTGTGTGTGTGTGTGTGTGTGTGTGTGTGTGTGTGTGTGTGTGTGTGTGTGTGTGTGTGTGTCAGTATTGGTGTATAATTTATTTCTCATTCTCGTGCAGGAAACATAATTGCATCATACATTTTCCTGACTAGTGATTTGGATCAGGCTCTGTCACTGGACACCACATCTGTCAGCTGTGCTTTACATACAAACACACTGCAGGGGAGGACTATATAAACATGTAAATCAAATAACAGTAGACAAGCGTTATACGGAATCTTGACCTCTGTGCTTTTCCTACTTAATTGCATGCAATATACATTTTGACCAAAGCTGGCACTATATATTCACTTTTCTCTTTTAGAAAGTTCAGTGTAGCCTCAGTGCAATTGCTTCATTCACTGTGTAGACAGACATACAGTCGACACCACAATACTGTTTCTAGGGCTGGAGGTTAATCTGAGGCAATATCTTTCAAAGTCTATAAAGTATGAAAGTATGAAACCCAGCCAAGAATACGCCATATCTGGAACTGAAACAGTCTCAATGGTGCTGTGTTCACATTAGAAAACCATGAAATGGCTCAGCGCCCCTACCTAGTATGATGAGGGATAACCAGTAACATCTGAGTCACAATGATGCATATGTCATGAGGAACAATACTCCCATTACATATTCAACTTGAAACTTACATTTTGATCTGACTGTTAAGGATGACTTAAACACATTTCTATTCTTTCCCTTTTTCACTATCATATGAGAACAGAAATAATCAAAGTCAGATACACGCCTGATCACACCGATATGATTGGGAGGAAATGCTGAGGGGATGCAAGGGGAGGATATCAGAGGTGATACAAACTGACCAAAAAGAGATGAAATCACAGCTGAGTCAGATATCATCTCTTTTTATTAAGGCACAAATACTTTACATTTTGATAAATTATTCTGCCTTCCCATCCCCTTCTTCCCAATGTGACTTCCTGTAAAACAGACGTCCCTTACAAATAAACACGTCAAATTTGCATTTTTAAATATGAAATATCTGTTTTCACATGTTGAGCTTAAATTTTACATGTGAAACCATATTTTCACATGCATTACATTTCTCACGTGAGGAGAATAACATATTTTCACCTCAAATCACATCTTTATCAAATAAAATGAAATGTTATTCGTCACATGTAAACAACAGCTGTAGACTAACAGCGAAATGCTTACTTACGGGCCCTTCCCAACAATGCAGAAAGAAAGAAAATAGAGAAATAACAGAAAAGTAATAACACGTAATAATAAATACACAATGAGTAACAATAACTTTGCTATATACACAGTGTCAGGGGCGGTGTGTTCAATAGGGCGATATGGGCGACGCACTGCCAAACGGGAAAAGGAAGGGATTTTTTTTCTAATCAATTATATCACGGCAACAGTAGTTATCAGTGTTGTAATGTCCAATCAGGCTAAAGTCGTGCTTCAAATGGCTCCCCCCCCTTTTGGGGCGATTTCAGTCAGGTTGAAAATCGCCCAGAAGTCTGTCATAGACTCCCATGTAAAATCTATTTTTTTCAAATTTCAGAGCTTTCAATACAATCTCTATGGGTGTCTGAGGGCTTGCACTTACGCTTTCGTCATACGTAACGTAACCATGAACGTAACTAAGAAAAGAGCGGATTGTGTCTTTGAAAGAAGTTCCTTTTTGTCGGCGAACAAATGAAGATAAATTGGCATCGAAACAATTAGGACCTCCCAGACCAAATTTAATAATTCAACAGGTTTCTACTAAAGGCGGAAAGTCCTACACCCGAGGATTTTCCAAAATTGGTACTGAACGAAAAAATAACATTGCCACTCAACTGGATGAGGGATACAGGCTAGCTGTCCGCCGCCACAACGATGAGGTTAGTGTTGATAATCACAAGTTTACTGGAGAACTGAGACCAAGTAGAGACTTTGGACAGGGTGGATATGGTATAATAAAGGCAGTTTATTCAGAGGTAAAGATATCTGGAATCGCGTGCACGGACCCGTTCGTCAAACTCTTAGGGAGCTATACATTAAGCCCCATTACTTACCATATCAGATAAGAGAAATTGCTGCAGCTACATATATTTTACATCCTGGCCCCTACATAGTTCACTATTTGCATCACTTACCAAAATATTACATGTGGTCATATATGCTTGGAAAGTGGAGATGCCATAGAACGTCAAAAAAGTAAACATTGCTGGAGACACATTGCCGTTTTGGAGAAGACATCGCGTTTGCTAGCGAAGAGATTTGTTGTGGCAAATGAACTTGGACTGGGAATTGCCAGGAACCTCACGATAAGATATATGCATTGCGAGTCTCATGATTCTATACGTATTGCGATTCGATACTGTGATTTTATTGCGCACCATATGTCTGTTGCAGAGGGATCAGAAAGCCATGAGAACGAGTTTTGATCAGTCATGGAAATAAAAGTGCTGAAAACAAATTGGCTCCCAATGTGAAAAGATTGAGAACAAGCTATGAAGGAACAATAATGGTGTTTTGGTGCAGGTACAGCCAACTAGCGCTAAAATATTGCGATATTGTCAATACAGTATATCGTAAAGTATCACTATGTAACTCGATTTCTTTCACCCCAATCCCTCAAATTAACGGTAAATAACTGAATTGTTTGCCCCACATTTAGCTAAGATGATTAGCTAGCCAGCTAAAATGTTTTATTTAGTTAGCAGTCGCATCTACAATAGTTTACTGTCAATAACATGTCTCCAAAAATGACGTGGTGTCTCCAATTGTGTTGACATTTTACAATTGCGATGCGCATCCATGAGTATCCACTTTCTGTAGCTCAGCTGGTAGAGCACTGCGCTTGTCAAATCAAATCAAATCAAATTTTATTGGTCACATGCGCCGAATACAACAGGTGCAGACATTACAGTGAAATGCTTACTTACAGCCCTTAACCAACAGTGCATTTATTTTAAACAAAAAAGTAAGAGTAAAACAACAACAAAAAAGTGTTGAGAAAAAAAGAGCAGAAGTAAAAATAAAGTGACAGTAGGGAGGCTATATATACAATAGAATAAAGTGACAGTAGGGAGGCTATATATACAGGGGGGTACCGTTGCATAGTCAATGTGCGGGGGCACCGGCTAGTTGAGGTAGTTGAGGTAATATGTACATGTGGGTAGAGTTAAAGTGACTATGCATAAATACTTAACAGAGTAGCAGCAGCGTAAAAAGTATGGGGTGGGGGGGCAGTGCAAATAGTCCGGGTAGCCATGATTAGCTGTTCAGGAGTCTTATGGCTTGGGGGTGGCAGGTAGCTTAGTGGTTAAGAGCGTTGTGCCAGTAACCGAAAGGTCGCTGGTTCTAATCCCCGAGCCCACTAGGTGAAAAATCTGTTGATGTGCCCTTGAGCAAGGCACTTAACCCTAATTGCTCCTGTAAGTCGCTCTGGATAAGAGCGTCTGCTAAATGACCAATTATTATTATAATTATTAGCTCTTTTTCAGAGCTGATCTGATTGGTGAAAAGACCAATTAGTGAATTGGCCTGCCTGTGTAGATGAGTTCGGATTGGTCTGCCATGTAGCACGCTTCTGTCTATAAAATGAGCTGGTCAGTATGTGTAGGTAATCCTTTCTAACGCAGCTTTTTTGAAAGATATCACGTAGTAGAACTGCAAAAGTGTTGCTCTCCACTTTCTGGAGGACCGAGTTTTGAAATCAGTGGAATGCCCGGTGGAAGCAGAGTATGATGGCTAAGGAGATGGAGGAAATTCTGGCTTTTGATTGCAAACAGGCAGAGGGAGTCAAAAAGAGAACACACAGAAGGCTGTTGTATAAAACACCTGTCTCCGGATTACATCTTCAAACTAAGGGCAACCATGGCATTCATGACAGAGAGGGAGAAGCGTTCATCCATGTATGTAAGACAGTCTAGCTAGCTTTTTTTTCTCAGATATTAAACGGTTCTAATTTTGTCAGAAAGTTGTTTTCATTGCAAGTTAAAGCGTACTGTTAGCTAGCGAGCTAACGTTAGCTGGCTGGCTCGCTAACTAACGTGACGTGTATGATCTGTGTAGTAATATTATTCATATCTCAGAGCCATTTGCATTGCTAGTTATAGCCTAATGTTAGCTAGCTAGCTAACATTGAGCCTGGTTGGTTAGCAACCTGCAGATTCATGCAGGGTAGTAACGTTATGAGTTGGGATTATGGTTCATTGTTTAGCTAGCTGCTTTTATTTTGTCACACTCACAACCCTAAGCTATTTTCTCAAATTGGCTCGCTATTAAATTGTAAATAATGATCTTGTTGTGAGTTATTTTCCTTGTAATAATGCATATAAATGAGCTAAAGTGAAGACGTTGTCAGCTATATCATATTGTCATTATTTGAACTGGCTAACCAGCTAACTTAATGTTAGCTAGCTAGCTAACAGGCTAGAAACTAACCAAAACATTGTTTAGAAAGTTGCTTTCAGTGGCCTGGTTTGCTAGATTGACATATACTAAATTAATTTTTAAACGGGTGGGTTTATTGGTGTTAAAATACACCAGTTATGCTATTTTGGACCACCAGGCTGCTGATGTCATGCAGCCTGTAGTTTTTGTGTTTATACTTTTTCATACCGACAATGACAAGTTTGATGTCGGACGACAATAGAATGTTCATAATGTCACTGCGACAACTGTCGATAGACGTAATATACACAACAAACTTTGGTTGTTTAGTACATTGCCTCACATGTGAATCCTTAAAGAGATGGGTTGGGCTAAGGCTTTCAAAAGCAGAATTACTTTCCCATTGTTCCTCAACTTTAGTGTATGATATACCATTTTCTAGCGCTGAGTCTCTACTTTTAGCCAATGTAAAAAACACCATTTCAAATGTTGCTATATAAGACCGAATCGAGCCGATCGGTCACATATCTGAGCCTCAATTTCACTTATATATATACAAATATAAACAAATAAGGCTTGAACCTGCAGATCTAAGACTTTCAACAAGTGATGAAGAAAGCAATTTATAAAATACAGTGTTACAAGTACACAGCAAATGAAGAGGATAGGGACATTTGAATACAGTTGAAGACGGAAGTTTACATACACCTTAGCCAAATACATTTAAACTCAGTTTTTCACAATTCCTGACATTTAATCCTAGTAAAAATGCACTGTCTTAGGTCAGTTAGGATCACCACTTTATTTTAAGAATGTGAAATGTCACAATAATAGTAGAGAGAATTAGTTATTTCAGCTTTTACATACACTCAATTAGTAGCATTGCCTTTAAATTGTTTAACTTGGGTCAAACGTTTCGGGTAACCTTCCACAAGCTTCCCACAATAAGTTTGGTGAATGTTGGCCCATTCCTCCTGACAGAGCTGGTGTAACTGAGTCAGGTTTGTAGGCCTCCTTGCTCGCACACGCCTTTTCAGTTCTGCCCACACATTTTCTATAGGATTGAGGTCAGGACTTTGTGATGGCCACTCCAATACCTTGACTTTGTTGTCCTTAAGCCATTTTGCCACAACTTTGGAAGTATGCTTGGGGTCATTGTCCATTTGGAAGACCCATTTGCGACCAAGCTTTAACTTCCTGACTGATGTCTTGAAATAACTCATCTGTCTGTAAACAATTGTTGGAAAAATTACTTGTGTCAAGCACAAAGTAGATGTCCTAACCGACTTGCCAAAACTATAGTTTGTTCATAAGAAATGTGTGGAGTGGTTGAAAAAAAAGTTTTAATGACTCCAACCTAAGTGTATGTAAACTTCCGACTTCAACTGTAACTCTGAAATTCTGTTCTGTGTCCTGATTGACCATATTTGACTGACAAAACGCCACAAGGCCACCGCAGAGGGTTAATGGTTTAGCTGCAGATCCAAAGACTGCAGGTTCAATCCCACCTATTCTTTAAGCATGTCTTTTAAAACAGAAATTGAAATTGAGGCTCAGATATACTCTACTAAAAGAAAGGATTTCTTTATTTTGCAAATATTTATAAATCCAGGCAGTAATCCAGAATTTAGACTAACTGTAAAAAAAAAAAAAAACATTGGGTAAATGTTTTTATTTTGAGATGATTGATCTGAAAAGCAAGAGTGATCCTAGATCAGCACTCAAAGTCTTGGATACCTTGTAAATATGGGTCCTGAAGTACGCAGCACATAAAGAGGATGGGTGAAGTGATGATGAATAACCCAGTTACCAGTATTTCCCTGGGTTAGTTATGTCAAAGAAAAGGTAAAAAGCTAAAAAGGAAGCATGTAATTCTTGATTGAAGATAATGGTATGGCTATATAATGAAAAAATAAGATATAAGAGCAATTCCCTGGTGGCGCAGAGGATAAAAAACCTGGTTTGGGGACCAAACATTGCAGGTTCAATCCCCACATGTGCAGACTGTCAGCATAAGAAGTGTAAAAATGGTGTTCGTATGATTAAATGTTGTTCAAATGTCGTGTGATTAAAATACCATGTGTCTTTCTATTGCTTACAATACAGTCCTCAAATGAAAGTTGCCATTAAATCTGGAGAGAAACAAAATGGGGATCTGTTCCAATCTGCTTTAATTTGCATGCTGAGAATGTTGTGGTAATATTAAGTCAAACTTCAATATAACATTTACTAAATGTTCTTGAAATGTTCTGTGGACCTCCAAGACAAGGAAGGCAAAATGTATACTGCATGAACATCAATGGAATGTTTTAAACCTAAAACAAATATGCTATGAACGTCATAAAAAAAATACTTATTTTATTCTTACAACATTAAGGGAATGTCATGACAACTGAGCATATTTTGTGTTTTGAGAACCTATCTCTTGTAATGTACCCACACTATTGCCACAACCCAATTATATGTTCTGGAAATCTTTAAAGAACTCAGAAAGGCTGTTCTGTCAACATTCTTGCAACATCAAATAAATGTTGATAATAAACCCTGATATAAACATTATCTGAATGTCAGCAGAACTGGATAGTTTTTGTGTTTTGGGAACATCTCTTGTCATGTCCCCACAATGTTACCACAACCTAGTTCTGGGAACCTTTAAAGAACAGACTAAAGGTGTTCTGGGTAGGCTTGGGCGGTATCCAGATTTTGATATTGTCATACCATCCTTCTCTCATACCGGGATCTATGGTATTACCGGCATAGCACACAAAGGGACGCTAAAGACGCAAGACAATCCCATTAGGCCTCTATTACCAGAATGCTAACAACATTAGCACAAACTAATAGCGAAATCAAATAGACGCTGTTAGCTAAATGCAAACGAGTGAAAACGAAGATAAACGAATTGCAAAGATAGGCAAATCCAGCTCATAAAGTAATCCAAGCGTAGCTAGTAGCTACCGAAAGTCATTTTCGGAGAGTGTGGACATTTACAAGCGAAAGTGAACGAGATAAATTGTGCAAATGAACATAGTTGTGATGCATGCTTTTCTGAAGGAAGAGCAACATGTGTACACGGAGCAGATGGGAGAAGAACTGAGGAGAAAATAAATGCTAGTAGGAAGCACAGGGGAAAAAATGCCAGCTGTACAGATAACTCATCCAGAGGTCTTTGACTTCTGGCAGAAAGCCATTATAAGATATCTGATAGCAAACATTTAGTAGTGAATTGCATACAAGTGTAACTTCATCACCTCATGTGCGCCGCACAACAAAGATTCACCGATAGATATAGAACCTTTTGGACTCACCAGCTCGCTTCCCCCCGTTGTGTTATTTACAAACAAGCACGTGACTGGCTCAACTGTTCTGAAGAACTACGTGTAACGATCCCGGCAGTCTGAGTCGGGTCCTGTCTGGTGACTAGTTTTTCTGTTCGGGATCTCCAGTTTCCCGAGGGTTCGGGAACGCTCCGGGGAGCTCTCTTGATTTCCGCACCTGCATCCCATCAGCAATCTGCACACCTGGTCCTGATCATCACCCTTCTTAGGCTCTGGCCTAACATCCAGTCCCTGCCGGATCGTTAGCCATGAACAGTAGGTTTACCAGAGTATCCGTCTTAGAGCCTAGCGTTAGTTTTGTTGTTTTTTCACCTTGTTGGTTGGTTGCTTACTTACCCCCGTTTTGTTCCATCTGCAGTCACCCGTCCGGAACCTTTATCCAACCTCTGCCTGGTGGTCGGCGGCTGCCGACCCAGGATGGGATCAACCACTGCACCCCCAACAACTAATCAACGCCGCCCGCTCTGTTCCCTGGATTATTCAGCATCACTCTTGAATTTGTAATAAACACTCACCTTCGTTGCAACTTACCTTGTCCTGGTCTGCTTCTGGGTTCTGGCTTAGCAACTCGTGACACTACGGTTAGCTTCATAATTTAAAATAATGTGACAGGTGAAATGGAGAACGCAATCTGCTTTATCTCCTAAGGTATTCCACAAGTTGACTGCAGGTAATAACTTAAAAAGTAGCTACAAATTGTTAAATGTATAGAAAAACTTCAAAGAAATAGTTTTGACGGTATTGACGGTATTGAAAAACCATCCTGTGGCTTTTTCCAAATACCCCGGTATACGGTATATACGGTATACAGCCCAAGCCTAGTTCTGAGAACGTTATTGTAACATCAGATGAATGTTTTATGCACCCTAAACGAAACATTGTAGAATCATCCGCACAACTGGACAGTTTTTGTGTTTTGGGAACATATCTTTAGTGATGTCCCAACAATGCTCCCACCGGACTGTTCCGACAACCTAATGAAAAAATCTGGGAACCATTAAAGAACAGACTAAATGTGTTCTGGGAATGTTCTCGTAACATCAGGTGAATGTTTTTGGGATGTGATCATCCTAATGTTAGATAAAACCCTAACTAGAACTTAATGGGAATCTTAGCTAATGTTCTTGGAATGTTCCCAGTTTGCTGGGGAGAGTGTGAGAGAGAGAGAGAGAGAGAGAGAGAGAGAGAGAGAGGACGAGTGTCATGGGAAGACTTGTTTTCATGAAAAAATGGCATTCAAACTGAGCTCCCTGTCTTTGTGATAATTCTGACGAGCATTTAGAGGGAGATCAAAATGGACGAAGCCAAGTTGCCAAGTTTAGCATGTTATGACTGTAGTCTTGTACCATTTTTCCAGACTGTAGGTCTACACCACTCTGATGCAGACAGTGCATATCAAAAACTATGACACCTTGCACAAGAACCACAGCTTGTATGATCAACCAACAAACACATTAGCGTGAACAGATTGATGATGACTATCATTTCCTCTCTCTCTCTCCTCTCTCTCTCTCTCTCCTTCCTCTCTCTCATCTGCTCTCTCATTTCACTCACACAGGACGTCTCCATCAATCTCTCTTTCTTTCTCTTGCCCTCCCTCCTTCCCCCTACCTCTCTCTCTCTCTCTCTCTCTCTTTCTCTTCAGACAGGGAGCTCTCTCCCCATCACAATCACAACAGTGGGTTTATTTTTAGGCCCAGCCAGTGTTATTCCAGGTAACATCATCAGAGGGTTGAAGTGTCAGGCAGCATAGATTCCTGTTGATTAGTGTAGCAGATAAGAGGTTGGTAATCTCCCTCCTAGTGAACACTAGCGCGCACACACACACACACACACACACACACACGCTGTTCTGTTCCTGCTGCTGGTAGCTATAGGGACATTTTAATCATCTTCAGTCAACCATGACAGCCACACAGCTCTACAATCAGTCACAGCCACTGACCCAAAAGCAGTAAAGTAAGCCTGGTTAACATCTAACAGCCGATATAAGGAGAAATGAGAGGAGACAAAATTAGCCAGTTTTAGAAATGTGTCTTGTGGAACAAACAGTCGTAGCAAACGAGTATCATGAAATACATGCACCCAATAGCTTACCAAAAACAGGGCATGCTCTGTGACAGTCAGCAGCGGAGGAGAGGAGAAAATGTGTGTATTCAAACGATTATAACGGTGACCGTGTTCATTTGACTGACAAATAACCTTCAGCCCAAATTCCATGACCGTCATAGCGCTAGCACACGCACACAAACACACACACACCTACACACACTATCGACAACTCAAGAGAGAGGAGGAGAGAAGTAGCCCATGTCTCCAGATAATGACTGTCTCCTCACATCTCAGGTGAGGACAGAATGTGTCACATTAGGACGTGTCCTGACAGCAATGTCATGCTGGGAGTATTGGTTCCTACTCAAACACTGATGGAGAAAGAGGGACATTCACACACACACTTTCTCTGCTCTCGTTTTCTCAACATTATAGAAATGCTTTCTTATGCATTGTTATTGAAGTGTGGCTCTGAGAAAACCCCGCCTCCGACCCGCCCGTCACCCTCCAGCTGCCTCAGATAGGATGACTGGGGTTCTTCTGAGAAGGTCACGGAGGGGTCAGGAGGTGAATATTGCTCTTCTAAAGAGAGACTGTGGAGAAGGAATGATCGCTCCTACAGACAATGAGTCACGTGGCTGTGGCTTGCTCTATAAAGCAGGCAGACAGGCATCGAGGCATTCAGTTACTGTTCGATTGAACGTTAGAATAGCCAAAATGAGCGACCTAAGCGACTTTGAGCATGGTGTGCAGAACGGCATCTCAGAACGCACAACTTGTCGATCGTTGTCACGGATGGGCTATTGCAGCGGACGACCACACCGGGTTCCACTCCTATCAGCTAAAAACAAGAAGAAACGGCTCAAGTGGGCACACGATCACCAACACTGGACAATTGAGGACCCTGTGCATCATGCTGATGGCAGAGTCAGGATTTGGTGTAAGCAGCATGAGTCCATGGAACAATTCTGCCTGGTGTCAACGGTACAGGTTGATGGCGGTGGTGTACCGCCGTCCAATCTGTAGCAACTGCATGATGCCATCGCGTCAGCATGGACCAACATCGCTGTGGAACATTTCCGACTTGTGTAATCCATGGCCCGAAGAATTCAGGCTGTTCTGGAGGCAAAGGGGGGTCCGACCTGGTACTAGCTGTGTGTACCTAATAAACTGTCCGGTGAGTGTATGTAGTATACTGTTTGGTGAATGGGTGTACTGTATGGTGGGGGGGTTATGTAGTGTTCTAATCTAGCATAATGGATGTCATGGATGCCATACACTGACACATGTACAGTATGTTTTAGCCTATACAATGGTGTACACAGTGTAGTAAACAGCTGTGAACTAAAATGATCCTAATCTCAATACATTCCAACTATACTATCTAGATGTTATACTGGTACATCTGTCTGTGTGTGTCTGCAGGGTCAGCATTAGGGTCTGTGAATGGTGCGTAGTGTGCCTATCTGCTCCATACATCGTATATTCTTATCACACAATCTAGACCTCTTATAGCGGTAGTGCAGAAGCACAATGTTCTAATGTTCCATTTGCTACTCTGAGTGCAATAAGACTCCTCAGACAGTGTGAGAACAGCTCCATTTGAGTCTTAATGAAAGAGAGCGAGGCCTGGACAGACGGCACACCTCTCACATACACACACCCGCGTGCCAAAATAAAGGAAACACCAACATAAAGTGTCTTAATAGGGTGTTGGGTCACCACGAGCCACCAGAACAGCTTCAATGCACCTTGGGATACAAGTGTCTGGAACTTCCTGTGCTTCCAATTAATACAGAACACAAATATGTAAAGTGTTGGTCCCATGTTTCATGTTTCATGAGCTGAAATAAAAGATCCCGGAAATGTTCCATTGCACAAAAAGCTTATTTCTCTCAAATGTTCTGCGCAAATTTGTTAGTGAGCATTTCTCCTTTGCCAAGATAATCCATCCACCTAATAGGTATGGCATATCAAGAAGCTGATTAAACAGCATGATCATTACACAGGTGCACCTTGTGCTGGGGACAATAAAAGGCCACTCTAAAATGTGCAGTTTTGTCACACAATATGATGCCACAGATGTCTCACCAAAGCTGTTGCCAGAGAATTTTATGTTCATTTATCTACCACAACCCCGCCTACAATGTTGTTTTAGAGAATTTGGCAGTACGTCCAACTAGTCTCACAACCGCAGACCACATGTAACTACGCCAGCCCAGGACCTCCACATCCGGCTTCTTCACCTGCGGGATCGTCTGAGACCAGCCACCCAGACAGCTGATGAAACTGTGGGTTTACACAAACGAAGAATTTCTGCACAAACTGTCAGAAACCGTCTCAGGGAAGCTCATCTGCGTGCTCGTCGTCCTCACCAGGGTTTTGACCTGACTGCAGTTTGGCGTTGTAACTGACTTCAGTGGGCAAATGCTCACCTTCGATGGCCACTGGCACGCTGGATAAGTGTTCTCTTCACGGATGAATCCCGGTTTCAACTGTACCGGGCAGAGTGCACCATGGTGGCTGTGGGGTTATGGTATGGGCAGACATAAGCTATGGACAACGAACACAATTGCATTTTATCGATGGAAATTTGAATGCACAATTTGAATGCACAGAGAAACCATGACGAGATCCTGAGGCCCATTGTGGTACCATTCATCCGCCGCCATCACCTCATGTTTCAGCATGATAATGCACGGCCCCATGTCACAACGATCTGTACACAATTCCTGGAAGCTGAAAATGTCCCAGTTCTTCCATGGCCTGCATACTCACCAGACATGTCACTCATTGAGCACATTTGGGATGCTCTGGAACGACGTGTACGACAGCGTGTTCCAGTTCCTGACAATATTAAGAAACTTCACACAGCCATTGAAGAGGAGTGGGACAACATTCCACAGGCCACAATCAACAGCCTGACCAGCTCTATGTGAAGGAGATGTGTCACGCTGCATGAGGCAAATGGTGGTCACACCAGATACTGACTGGTTTTCTTATCCACGCCCCTACCTTTTTTTAAAGGTACAGTATCTGTGACCAACAGATGCATATCTGTATTCCCTGTCATGTGAAATCCATAGATTAGGACCTAATGAATTTATTTCAATTGACTGATTTCCTTATATGAATAACCTACACCTCTGAGGCCTAAGCACAAAAACTCCAGAACAGTGCGCACTGAGCAGGTGCCTGCTCCACCACCAAAGGAAACAGTGAGACAGGAGAGAGGAAGGGACTGCACCATTTAGATAGAACAAGCTGGTGACAATGCTATTGGCCGATTATCAACACAAAATGTCATCACCGAGAGAGCAGGCCCTACATCTCAAGCAAAAAACAACATCAGCAACGCACTCACCAGCTTTCGTTGTTTATGTTACATGAACATGCTACAGCATGTCAGGGACAGTCAGGGACTGTACTGTAACGGAGGTGTACAGGGAGCAAGGAGACACTGCCTGGGATCTGTCTCTGTTGATGAGCTGGAAGCATTCATTTCAATCCTGTATTTCCGTGGAGCATTCGGTGGAAAGAACGTGTATATGGAGAGCTTCTGGTCAGACATGTATAAGATATCTGTCTTTGGAGAAACCATGTTACGGGATCGCTTCAGAGAGATCATGTGTTACCTCCATTTAATTAAAAAAAACAGGACAAATTCGCTATGGTATCCAACATATAAATAATTGACTATTTTTGACTGCTGTCATAGCAACACTTATATTCATTATAATGCCATTATTATTGTTCTGCTAATTTTCATTATTTATGAAGCACACTTGGTGTTTTCATAATTTGACTGTGCGTCTTGGTGGTTGGGGTATATTTTTTTAATTGTCATTATAAAAATAAGCTGTTACCGTGTTCCAACACATACGCTTTATTTTTCATAGTTGTAACAAAGCCACTCCAAAAATAAAATTGATTGAACAATGTTGTTGCTTTTAGTGTTGTTGTTTTTTTTTTACATATAGCCTACATTAACATAAACTAATGAAAATGCTATTGTGTTATTTAAATACAATTTAAATCATATTTTAATGTTACGTTAGACCTTCATAAAAACAACCAAATTATTCTTTTTGCGATAGCATATATGAAATGTATGAATTGCACTGTTAGAATGTTGCAGTCAAAATGACTGCTCTTTAGCTTGAACAGACGTCCCTAAATGTTTTTAGTGTTAACAAAGTCATATAAAGACAACGAAGACGATGTGTGAGAATAGAGAGAGAGAACGAGGAGAGGGAGGGAGAGAGACAGAGATAGAGGAAGAGAAAGAGAGCTTGATAGAGAGATGTTCTCCAGTGTGTGTGTGTATGGGAGTAAAAAAAGAGAGATCAGATGAATCTCTGTCCCTGAAGGACTGGTGGAAGGCTGCCTCTTAACGAGGTCTGGGGCTCTCTGTCTAATCACACACGCACACACAAACACACACATCTCCCCCTCCACCCTGTACAGTCTAATTAGTAGATTCCATTAGTGTGCAAGGAGTCAGGTCTGGTAAGGAGTTACTATCATAAGGACCTGTTTGGTAACCATTTTTCTAACACTCCTTCCTGGTTCACAGCATTGGCTTCATTTTAGACACCTTGTTTCAGCTGGTATTTTGTGAATAGAATATTGGTAACGAGTACGCTATAACTATTAGCGTTGATTGCTTAGCGTTTACATAACGCCCTTTACGTAATCTCTCAATCCACCTTGGTTCTACCACTCCTAGTTACCACTGTCACGCACACGCACGCACACACACAAAGACACACATGCACACACACAGAGACACACATGCACACACACAGAGAGAGCGATGTTTAGAAGCTAGGTTCTTTTCTCGGGCATGGGGGTGCATGGGGGTGTTTCCAGTGCTGGGAAATACATAGGGTAAATCAGTGTGTGGGTGAATGTTTGTGTGTGTGTGTGTGTGTGTGTGTGTGTGTGTGTGTGTCACTCAGCATGTGTGCGTCCCTCCCGGTATGAAAACACTGCTGTGTACTGTATTTGTGAGCAATGTGTGTGTGTCTGGCTCTCTAATTGTGCTGCTGTGTGTGTGTTATTCTGTGTGTGTGTGTGTGTGTGTGTGTGTGTGTGTGTGTGTGTGTATCATCCCCTCCATTAAGGGGGCCCCTGAGGGTCTCTAATAAGGCCTCAGGCGATCTTGTACCACTGGGCTTGTTACTGCTCTGCCTCGTCATTCTTCTAGTCTGATAAAAAAATCACTGTATTCTCCTTGTCAAATACTGTATGTCAAGATACGATTTACTATGCCCTCAATTAAATGTAAGTTCTTATGGCATGTTTGTAAACTTTGTGTATTCATCTTATAATTTGTTATGATATTGATGTCATGTTTCTATGCTTGAAGTAGGCCTAGTGCACGTAAATGACAAGACTGAAGTAGTAGCACGTACACTACCAGTCAAAAGTTTGGACACACCTACTCATTCAAGGGTTTTTCTTTATTTTTACTATTTTATACATTGTAGAATAATAGTGAAGACATCAAAACTATGAAATAACACAAATGGAATCATGTAGTAACCCAAAAAGTGTTAAACAAATCAAAATATATTTTATATTTCAGATTCTTCAAATAGCCACCCTTTGCCTTGATAACAGCTTTGCACACTATTGGCATTCTCTCAACCAGCTCCATGAGATAGTCACCTGGAATGCATTTTAATTAACAGGTGTGCCTTCTTAAAAGTTAATTTGTGGAATTTCTTTCCTTCTTAATGCGTTTGAGCCAATTAGTTGTGTTGTGACAAGGTAGGGGGGTATACAGAAGATAGCCCTATTTGTTAAAAGACCAAGTCCATATTATGGCAAGAACAGCTCAAATAAGCAAAGAGAAACGACAGTCCATCATTTATTTAAGACATGAAGGTCAGTCAATACGGAAAATTTCAAGAACTTTGAAAGTTGAATGGTGTTTCCTCCGACACATTGGTGCGGCTGGCTTCCGGGTTAAGCTGGTGGGTGTTAAGGAGCGCGGTTAGGCGGGTCATGTTTTCGGAGGACGCATGATTCCACCTTCGCCTCTCCTGAGCCCGTTGGAGAGCTGCAGCGATGAGACAAGAACAAAATATTGGGGAGAAAAAGGGGGGTAATAAATAAAATAAAAGGCTTTGTCTAAATTAAATTATCTTTGTGACGTTGCTTCACACAAGGATATACCATGACCTAAAGTAATAAAACAACAAACCTTTGAATATAGTTTTTATGATGTGCGCCCCATAAAAAGACATAACGTAGTCTACACACATTTCACACGTTTAGCTTGTTGTTATTGTCAGCCAATCAAAGTGGCACTACAGTCAGAGGCTCCATGTCTAGCAATGTGAAGTGGGAGATCTCTAATCAATGCAAAATCAATAGAATTAAAATTAGGGAATTAGGTTAACTAAATGAGCAACCGACAGGCAGGCTGTAATTTCATTTGAATGGAGTTGTTGTAGACAACTTTGTCTAACTAGCGAGAGTCAGTAAGTGACAGTTGGGTAAATTGAGACAAAGGGTTAGTTGAGCCTCCCCTTGTTTCTAGGAAACTGTACACAAAATTAATAATTTGACCAAATATTTAGTAAGAGGTCATACTTTCATGGCGTCTGTGAAGGAAGAAACCACATGGAAGAAGTCATAAGCAAGTTAGGTCAAAGAAACAGATTTTCACAAAGTCAAATGAATTTATTGTGTTAGAGGTTTCATGATGCTTGTATCTAAACCAATGTAGATAGTTTTAAGATTACTTTGTACATCAGTTGGGATCTCTATAAGCTACAATATGAGGTCCTAAACCTAGCATGAAAGTGCATCCTTGTAGCTGTGTGGGCTAATATAGCCAAAATGTTTGCATTGGGGTAAGTTGAGCAATGGCAATGGGGTAACTTGAGACAATGGCCACCATACCCAATACAAATTATGATGACATTTTGTCTGTTTTATGCATAGTATTTCTGCAATATGTCATGCATATGAATGAACTCAAGATAGTGCATTTTTATTGTTACAGAGCGGACATCGTCATGCCCAGTGTATACAAACGTAAAACAAGCAGGGGCCTAGCCCTGAAGTGAGAGAAGGGAATGAGTCCATTTAAGCAGCAGCAAGGGATGAAAAAATAGACTGAATGACACTGAAGAGGTACAGTGACTAAAAAAAGAAAACGGACATGTACCTGTGCGAAAGAGAGGCTATGATAGAGTAGCAAGAATCTCACGGACCAGTTTCATGGGATAGTAGCCTCAAATGCAGAGAACTAAGAATTGGCACATCGAAAAACATCCCTGTCCCAGAAAACTGGTCAAGAAATGGAAGGGTAAGTGATATTGAACAGAGAGATCTATCTCTGAATGTAGGCATACATTTAAGATACAATACACAACAACCCCATTCCATGAATTAAACTTTGACCTACCATCACCCACTGTCACAGGACACCTCCACCCACTAACCCTAAGGCGGCTCAACTTACCCTGTCCCTTCGCTCAACTTACCCCATGAGTTGTGCCAAGAGACCACTTTTTTTGGACAAGCTATGCTTTCAAAACTGTTATGTTTACATCAATTCTGATGAATCCTGAAATACATGTACATATCTTTGTTAGAAAGAATACTATATTTCCCTTAACGTAGTGATGCTGAATGTAAAAAATGGCTAAACTTACCCCACTCTGTCCTATGGCTAATTTCTCTCTCTCCCCCTCCTGTGTCACAGAAACCGCACCCGCAACACTCCCACTCCACGTCCTGCATCAGCAACAAGCAGAGTGAAGGTCTCTCCCGAGTCGCGCAGGCTGCGCAGCAAGAAAGTACCAAAGTTTAAACAACGTTTAAAAAAAGAGATGTATTTAGACTATCTGGATATCCGAAAAAAATGAATGATTTATTCGAATAGTGCAATTATTTCAAATGCCCATCCCTAGTGTCCATGTGTCTTCTGAAGCAGCCAACCATAGCTCTCCCCCCACCTCTCCCCCTATCTCTCTCTCCTTAGACTGAGAGAAGCCCTGGTGAAAGACGAAGAAGGAAGGGGCAGAATTCCTCCAGTTTATCTAGTCATCTGATCTAGTCATGTGTTTGAGCAGCATTCAGACTAAGAGGGAAATCTTGTTTTAAAGTAACTGTCCAGTGAAAATCTCACTTTTAAAAGTTAATATTCTGTTAACTCATACCCAAATAATGTTGTTGACTCATCCTATACTCGTATTTGTGAATAAAACAGAAATGAGAGAGAAAACACTAAAAAAAAACTCACCTCAAACTTGTATCTCAAACTGTTTAAAAAATGTTTTTGGCTGAGACATCTCTTTGGCTCATTGACTGAGCTGGCCAATCAGCTGTTTATTTGTTATGAATATTTTTATTGACTGGTATACGCTCACAATATTCTGTTGTTGGGATACACCCACACCATTCAAACAAAGAAAAGCTGCTTTTTAACATACTTAATTAATTTTTTTGGGGGGAAAGAAACCTATTTCATAAAATCTGGAAACACTAGACAGCTACTTTAACCCTGTTCTCCTCTCCTCTATTGTTCTCCCTCTCCTCTTCTCTACTCCTCTCCATTCCTATCTTCTTCCCAGACTTTCCTCTTCCACAATTCTTATTTTCTTTTAGATGGGTGGCTCACTCTTTCCCTTTTTTTTCTCTCTTCCTCTCTCTCTTCCCACCTTCCAACAATCTTTCGGAGATATCTATATTAGCAGCAATCTCAGTGTTTAGGCTCTTAAGTATGGGGCATTACCCGGGGAGAACGATTGCCCCCTCTCATTGAAGCCACGACAGTTCAAGGCCGACAGCGGTACTGCAGGCATTGTTAGCAGAAAACAGGGTCCCTCATTATAGTGAATGAAAAAATGTCAATCTTCATGGTCAATCTAAATGTAAGACAATCATGCTAACAATTATTGCTTCTAATACACCAGATGTAAGTCCTTGAACCGATTATTTAAAAATAGCATACAGAATAAGTTATGAGGATAATTTAGTTACAAATGGTAGCCTTCAACTTGACTAGATTGACGTATACTAAATTCATTTTTTAAACAGATGGGTTTATTGGTGTTAAAATACACCAGTTATGCTATTTTGGACCACCAGGCTGCTGATGTCATGCATGTGAATCCTTAAAGAGATGGGTGGGGCTAAGGCTTAAGAGGGTGTGAACGAGGCTGAATGGGTGTAGACAAAGAAGAGCTCTCCAGTAGGTGTAAGTTTATCAACTTTCAAAGCAGAATTACTTTCCCATTGTTCCTGAACTGTAGTGTATGATATACCATTTTCTAGCTCTGAGTCTCTACTTTTGCTACATAAGACCGAATCGAGCCGGTCGGTCACATATACAGTCATTGGGCATTACCTTGGAATCACAAGGAGCTGTGTGTCTGTGTGTGTGTGTGTGTGTGTGTGTGTGTGTGTGTGTGTGTGTGTTTGTGTGTGTGTGTGTGTGTGTGTGTGTATAATGTTATGTTATGTTATAGTAAGCTGTACTTCAGTAAACTGTGTGATGTGTTACAGTGTTTTGTAACATTATTCTTAGTGTGTCAGTGTCATAACATCGAGAGTAATAATAGCTATCCTGGAGAGGAGAGGAGAGGAGAGGAGAAGACACTTTCTGCATTCTGGAGCGAAGGTCGTCAGTTTAATTGGAAGTGCAAATTGCGTTCACATGTACAGATCCCCACAGTGGATTGAGGCACGGATGGAGAGCCAATGTGAGCGGCGAGATGTGTGTGTGTCCTCCAACCTGAGGTAATTTCACAGCTAAGGGGATGTTACCTGATGTTGAGGCAACAAGATAATTTGGTCAAATACTTGATTTAAAGGCGCGATATGTGCGATATGTGGATATGTGCGAACACCAGACATCTGTTGGCGGGACAGAGAGAAGTCTTTCCCTCCATCACCATCTTTTTTTCTCTTTCCATTCTCCCTCTGGACGGACACACACACACACACGTGCACATAGTTATGTCACAATAGGCAGTATGATTCCACTGCTGCTGAGTGACAGGGTGTGTTCTGGTCGTAACCCCACAGTAGCCCATTTCATTCACATACGCACACAGTGCCCAACTGGACTGGACTGGACTGGCCTGAGACTGAACCAGGCTCTTGAAGTAAATCTACTGCTCGTAAAATCTCTCTCTCACACACACACACAAACACACGCACACACACAGACTTCATGCACGGACATGTGCACTGCACACACGCTCCATAATTATGTCACACAGCCTTTCAGGATCAATCAAGTGTACGACTGTATCAAAGAAACACACACAGGCAACAACTCAGGCAGTTACACAGGCTGCTTATCAATGAGTGATGATGGAGAATGTTCCAAGTGCATTACACATCATTCATATGTGGGAAACTCTATAGGAAATTAGACCTACACGTCCGTCATTCAACCCAACCAGCGACATCACATCATTCAATGCAGCAGTAAATTCTCAGAGACTTCCAGCTCTCTCCATGTCACATAGGCTGAGGCCGGAATTCAAACAAACTCAGATAAATGACCCATCTATATTATAATAACGTAAACCTTTCAGGATCTTTCAGAATCTCCTCCTACAATTTTGCACCAATTTTCTTCATTTTAGGCTCAAAAGAGTCGTCGTCCTACATCCGGCTGTCCACTTTATATTCCATAAATGGACTACATTACCCATAATGCTCATTGACTAGATATTCCCAAATTACCATGGCAATTATGCATCACATTAGTTGGCTAATATTATTCTATGCAAGATGCAGCAATCCACGGTAGGCCTATAGAAGATACAGTATCAGCTGCGCTTATAGTCTATGGCGGGCCCGTGCTTCAAATGTTCTATGGCATATCTCATGACCCGTTGCCCTGTTTTCCTCAACTCAAACTAACCCTAAAATCCTTTCAAATAATGCTGTCAAATAAAGCAATGTACATAATGAGTTAAATAAGCACTAGGCCTAAAACATAGGCAACAAACGTGAGCTGGTAGATTAGTCAGCCTGCACTGGAGAGGTGGCTGTTTGGCGTGCGCAACGGATATGCAGGACCAGCCCTAGCCTACAGAATACCACAACCATATGACATTTATTTCCCAACTCTCTATATTGACCCTTTTAACACCGAAGTATCTTTCAGACATAGCATAGGTTATGGAGCGCGGAATACGCACAACTGCCATTCTAGGTGATTGCATAGGCCTTTATAGAGGCGACGTCCTATGCTGCAAAGTATTTTAAGACAATACATTTACTGTTAGATGAATCAATTGCACGACTAACTATCAGGAAATTAGATTTAGCGATATAGCTAATGGGTTTTGAGTTTCCACTTCCTCAGGTGGTGAATTAGCCCCAAGCCTATAGATATTTGTACACAAAAAAGATGTAAGCAAATTAATCTCTGTTGAGCAAAATCAAAATCAAATTCTGGAGCCCTATTTTGACTGTAAAATTATAGCAACAATGCGTAATTGTCAACCCAAAATTCATGCCAATCATTGGTATAGGTATTGCACATCAAAATTTCTTCATCATCAGTTCTGCTTGGACATGTTAGATTAAAGTTGCACTATGTAGAAATCACTCTGTCATTTCCTGGTTGATAAAACTCTAATAGTTTGCCTAATTTCAGTTTATGTGACAAAATAAGATAGTATAGTGCAGAGAATCATTTTACCATCTAAACCGCTGTGAAATATATTTCCCATAACCAAAAATATTGTTGCTTTCGCTGTTTGAAGCTGGTGTACAAGACGCAAAAACAAAATTTAAGAACGGAAAGCATAGAAATAGCGCACATAGAACATTTCTATGTGAATTTGGTTGGGTCGGCCAAAAAGTTGCACACTGCCACTTTCAACATATCTAAAACGTATTTCTTGAATCATTCCATCTCAATAGCACTGTGAATGACTTTATAATATTATTCCACATTTTTTATATTGTGTGAAGCCGTGACAAAAATGTTGTCGGACCAAATCGCGGGCTGTTGCCACCCACTGAAAATGTTCAAAGTTAGTCTGGAGCCCTCCTATACTGTTTTTTAAATGGATAACATGGGTTCATGGTAGAACGATTACAACATTTAAGAGCAAGCAAGTGCCATGAAATAGGCCTATGGGAGTTTTTTTAATGCTTCGTAGCTAACAATATTGGTATATCCAGAGACCACAAATATACATATTTTTGATTGGCAGGAGGGGGGAATTGCATCGATTAATTTCCAATGATTTATACCGCCCGTAAGGGCGAGGTGCCACTATTAGACTTTTTAAGGCAATTTCTCAAATGTTCACAGAGATTTAATTCACTGTAAATGCTACGGATGTTGGCTCAAGCATAAATCACCTTCAATCAATCACAGTGCACTCGTCATTTAGGCGATTTGATTTGATGTGTTGTGTTTGTTTGAAATTTGGCCTGAATCTCTGGTAAATGTAGAAGACTGTACCGAGCTGAGGTAGTGAATGAATATCAACTCACAGTTAAAAATAGGAACAAAACCTGATATCAATTCCCTATTAAAAAAACGTAACATTTCCTTTTTAAAAAGTAGGAAGCTGGAGATAGTATGTTCACAAATTCATCTGGTCTACAATGGCTACTGTACAGTGCTGTTTACTAGGGGTGTGCCGACATGGCCACATTCATATTGGTAATCGTCTCCATAAGTTGAAAGTTGATAGTCGGATCGGATGATACTCGTGATCTAAAAAAATTGAAGTGTTTTAATATGCCAAATAAATGTTGGCAAAATACCTCACATTCTCACTGCAAAAAAGGCTACAGATTAGGAGTAGCCCACGTAGGGGTGTGTGTGTGTCTGTGTCCTCAACTTGTCGCGGGCAGCCAAGTTTGATGTCACTCAGTCAGAATGCGCATCAGCGTTTCATATCTTTTCCTTACCCTTGGATATTATGCACATTGATAGCTTGATAGCAAACGTCCTCGCCATGTGATTTATCATAGCGGCAAGCTGCAGCAATCTAAATGATGAGACCGAAAACATGCGAGGAAAAGTGATCGGGTGAAATTATGAAGCGAGTGGTCAGAGAAATACAGCTTCACTCTATCCAACCAGAGCAGCAAGATCAACATACAGCCCGCCCTTCTCTTTACAGACAGGAAAACTAGCCAGTTGAGTTAGTTAGACCATGTAGAACCTCGCACATGACTGACTAAAAGACAGTACATTATGGTTTAGTAACTCTGTGACTGACTGACATGAGAAAAATGCATGCTGACACCCGAAAATAACTTTTTTTCCGATCACGGATAATTACAAAAAATACATGGATCATAATCGCATCCAGAAAATTGCCAATTTCCGTTACCATACTCTTTGTCTGACTACTCGGCACACCCCTTTTGTTTACTCATGTTCTGTTTCCACTCCTCCCATATTCAACAGTACAGAGAAGAGAAGATCACCTGCTCCTACATATAGGCTATAGATAACATAGGACATGTATCTCTGTCATTAAGGGCAGGCTGTGGTTCACAAACATTTCTATCAACCAAAGAAATAGGCTTTCCCTTGCACAGAAAGGCGTCATCTAACATGATGTGTGTTTCATATGCAAGGGCAGAGGGAATTCTAGAAAGACAACCACAATGACTAAGAGTACAAACCACAACCATCGGTTTCACCGATAACACCAATAGGTATTAGGTCTAATATAAGTCTTCAACTTACCAGTTCAGCATGAAGTGACTTCAGCGGGTGAAACTCATATCTTGGCCTGTGCAGTCAGAGAAGGGAACATTTAATAAGACGTCAGGGGCTAAAAGTTCTGGACATTAGGATCCTTCCCTAAATCCAGTAAATCCTTAAAACTATGGACATGAACCTCACAGATGGACTGGAGACACACACACACACACACACACACACACACACACACACACACCACCATGGAGGCTTGGGAAGAGAGGACTGGCATGCCTAATGTCTCGCTATAACAATAAAGCTGAATGCTGTGACTCATAATGTGTTCAAACAAACAAACAATGGAGCTGTGTGTGTGTGTGTGTGTGTGTGTGTGTGTGTGTGTGTGTGTGTGTGTGTGTGTGTGTGAGTGTGTGCTACCCTGTCTTTCCCAGACCTTATACAGTTTGTAAATTATTTTGATAGATGGATCACTGCAACATGGCTGAGGAGGAAAACATGACACCCCAGTCAAAACAAAGGATGTAAATGGCAATATGGAGTCAGATGGCCGATCAGATGTCTGCCCTGGAGCAGACAGCTCTGAGAAAAAGCACGCTAAGGTTTTAGCATGCCTCTCCTCAGATGGAGGTGAGAGGATGCTGGGTGATGTGGTTAGGAAACCGTGGCACCGGTGAGGCCTGTGTGTGTGTGGGACCAGAAGTCCCCACAAGAATAGTAAACCAAGAAAAATGTGTCCAACTGGGGACATTTTATTGGTCCCCACAAGGTCAAATGCTATTTCTAGGGGGTTTACGGTTAAGGTTAGAATTAGTGTTAGGGTTAGAATTAGGTTCAGGGTTAGGAGATTTGATTAGTTTTAGGGTTAGGGTTAGGAGCTAGGGTTAGGTTTAGGGTTATGGTTAAGGTTAGGGTAAGGGTTAGGGAAAATAGGATTTTGAATGGGACTGAAGTGTATGTCTCCACAAGGTTAGCTGCGCAAGACTGTGTGTGTGTGAGTGTGTGTGTGTGCACGTGTGTGAGTCCTCTACCACTAAGAGCCACACAGAAGGAGTCGTATCCTTTTATTTTTGCAGGCGGTAGGGTAAACGTTGTGATTCATAGCAATCCTATCTGTTTGTTTTGCCTGTCTGGCTAAATGTCATTTGGGGGATTCTGATCAGCAATGGGACTGCTTTTACGTCCATGCCAATCTTAATTTCCAGTTTTACAGCACACCTGAACATGACACTTGTGTCTTTAACTCTAGAATAAAGCTATTTTGGGCCTTTTTTTACATCACTTGCCTTCGTCCAGTGTTTCTCAATCTTTTCTGAGCCAGGGACCAGCAGCAAGCTCCTGTCAGCCAGCTACTGTCAGACAACTACCATTTCCACCTTGAAGATAAAGATTATATCTGCCTAAACCGGTCTCCCTTCCCAGGGACAGAGGTTGAGAGACACACACACACACACACACACACAGCAACCTGATTCACAATGCGGCATCAGCCATTCCATTAATACAGCACAGTCAACATTCATCACAGAATCACTGCATTGTGTAATAACAGCTTTATATCAACTTTTAGGTGATAGGGCCTACAACCTGTCAAATATGCAGCAGCCAGGTTTTACACAACCACCATACTCTGAGTATTGGCCAACGAACAAACATCCTGAATCTGTATTTAGCCTAAGCTTTCCCCCTCAAACAATTGCCATACCTTCTGGTCCGTATAAAACACCCACACACTAAGCTTCTTAACCCATCTCTCATCATCAGAATCAGCGTTAGGCTACATTGTGGCTTCTAAGCCATGCAGGTAAGGTAATTGTTTTTGTGCAAGGGAGAAATGAAAGGTAGGGCAATGTTTGTCTCTCTAATCACCATCAAAGTGCTTTTGGCACTGTGTAAATACTGACCTGCATAGGGTTCTCACACACAGCAGACATACAGTGACAGAAGCTGCGGAACTCGACAGACACAGGTACACAGACAGACACTCTTCAATAGGGATCAGTTAGAGATCTAAAGACATTGTATTAAGTAGCTATTATTTTGTACCGTTGTTTTACAGTACTTTTATTATTGTGGTAAATAAGTGTTTTCTTTAGTCATTATTGACCCCTCAGATCCTGTCTGTCTATGTGTAATGAAAAGCATGCGACACGGAATGTTTTCTTTCTTCATCTGACAGTTTTTTACTTGTTTAATGCATTCTAGTGACCAACAGCAACATATTTTCCATGCAAGGTCAATTCGACGATCTAGGGTTAATATCTTGGTCGAAGCTAAGAAAGCAGCAACTTTATTGCATTTCGACCGAGTCGTGGCAAAAGTGTCTCCATTCGCCCCCATCAGCTAAATGCCACTTCAAACGCAGAGATTGTGAAAACGTGGCTCAAACAAGTCTGGTTCCCTGTCTATGACCGCACGCACATACAGGCCATTGGCCCCGCGCATGCACGCGAACAGGTGGCAGTTCCGCGCGCAGGTGTGTGTCTGCAACTCCCTTGAGACCAAAAAAGGCATCCTGTCTACACGTTTTCTACCTAGCGTCAACATACAGCAAATGTGCAACATATGGGAAAATGACATGGGAAAATCTAATGCATTTCGCTGTCTGCTAATTCTGACAGAAATCAGCCATGATAGCTCAAGAGACGTAATTGGCTGACGGTTATTTCTAGATTCTCTTCCCGTCTTGCATGTTGTGATGGACGAAGCGGAACATGCATGGCAAATGAGTTTACACTGCACATACAGCCCCAAACATGAGAAAAATAGCTTACGTTAGAAAGCTAACGTTAGCTGTCTAACATATGCAGACATCGTTAGCATGAGTTGTGATCTAGCCATTTCTACAAAATGTAAAAATAGAGCAAGCTATTGTTCAATAAATCGTATGTTTGTTTATAGCTAGCTAGTAACTGACATATTTTTAAACCCAGATAATGTAGAGGGGCTTCGCTACGTAAAATCTAACAGTAGCTATAGCAAGTGCACCTCAGCCTCATGCAAGCAGCGCGCCAGTCTACTTTTATGGGCAAGCAAGCTTGATATCCCTGGTACTGTCTGTCCCGTTAGCTAACGTTAGCAGCTAGCTAGCCGCTACCTTAGCGAAGGAAACATCGATTTGTCAAGTTTTTGACGCTGAAAAACAGCTGCATGGCTAGACAGCTAACATTACACACCATCTCTGATACCGTTCCATTTTATAAAAACGAACGCGCTGGATGGATATGACAGCCATGCACGTGTTGTACGCGCTTCTACACGAGCTATAATTATTTTGCATCAAACCACGAACGAGACCGTCCCTTTCGAAAGTAACCCACATGATTTGCCTCTGTTTCTGCAATCTAGCAGCAGCTTTCCTATCTGATAATGCGAAAATTCGCTTGCAGACTGACCTCTGCTAGAGATGGGAGTTGAAGAGTCTCACGGCTTTTCAACCACCAATGTGAACAAGATAATGTTTTCTCTCTCCGAACCTAGACACACCAACATAAACGAATCATACAGCTGTGGAACTCAGCAACACATCTCTACTGTCCCACTTGCAGTCAATTTGAGGCAAAAAGACAGAAACATGTATATACCCTTACGTGAATTGGTGGTCGACGAGAACGGATTAAATCCGATGTGTAAAATGATGCTTGCAGTGGCTGGGCCGGGATTTTCTCTCTTGCTTCCAGCTGCTGTATCTCCCGCCCTCTCTCTGTCCCTCTCACACACTCTCTCTCTCTCTCTCTTCCCTTGTCTCTCTTTATCCCTCCCTTCCAATAAACCCGCTCCTCCTGTACCACTCGCCCTCCAGTGGAGATTGGCCAGATGCGGTTCGAGGAACCCCACTCGGGATGTGTGCGTGTGTGTGCGCGTGCGTACGTCTAGTGTACGTGCGTGCATGTGAGCTCAGGATGAATGGCACGTTGTCATGGACAGTGAGGTATCGACTTCCCCTCCCAACAATGCAAACAGCAATGGTCTAGGGCTGCCAATCAACACACATGAGGGCTTTTCTTACAATATAGCATAGCTGCCTAGGCTATGGAGTAAGGGAATATTATGTTATATTATGTAACTAGAATTAGGCACGTGTGTGTGTGTGTGTGTGTGTGTGTGTGTGTGTGTGTGTGTGTGTGTGTGTGTGTGTGTGTGTGTGTGTGTGTGCGTGCTCAACCCACTAACAGTAGGCTATAAACATCCACAAATACAAATGCAATGGTTTATTTGAGACAGCAGTACATGTTGATGTTTGAGTAAGTAGAGCCCTCTCTAAATGGTCCTCTTCCTGAGACCATAGATAGCAGTGAGAGAAATGGAAACATATTGTGTCTTTGTCAGTCAAATGATATAAATAGGCAAGACAGGGGAGAACCCTGAGGCTGCGTGGTGCTGGGCCACAAAAATAATCAATGAGCAAAAATTTGACAAAAGTAAAGCTCCGCAACGCGGATTGCCTGGATACAGCCCTTAGCCGTGGTACAGTGCATTCGGAAAGTATTCAGACCCCTTGACTTTTTCCACATTTTGTTACCTTACAGCCTAATTCTAAAATTGATAAAATAGTTTTTTTCCCCTCATCAATCTACACATAATACCCCATAATGGCAAAGCAAAAACAGGTTTTTAGAAATGTTTGCAAATGTGTTAAAAATAAAAAAACGGAAATATTACATTTACATAAGTATCCAGACCCTTTGCTCAGTACTTTGTGGAAGCATCTTTGGCAGCGATTACAGCCTCGATTCTTCTTGGGTATGACGCTACAAGCTTGGCACACCTGTATTTGGGGTTTCTCTGATTCTTCTCTGCAGATCCTCTCAAGCTCTGTCAGGTTGGATGGGGAGCGTCGCTGCACAGCTATTTTCAGGTCTCTCCAGAGATGTTAGATCAGGTTCAAGTCCGGGCTCTGGCTGGGCCACTCTAGGACATTCAAAGACTTGTTCCGAAGCCACTCCTGCGTTGTCTTGGCTGTTTGCTTAGGATCATTGTCCTTTTGGAAGGTGAACCTTCGCCCCAGTCTGAAATCCTGAGCGCTCTGGAGCAGGTTTTCATCAAGGATCTCTCTGTACTTTGCTCTGTTCATCTTTCCCTCGATCCTGACTAGTCTCCCAGTCCCCACAGCATGATGCTGCCTCCACAATGCTTCACCGTAGGGATGGTGCCAGGTTTCCTCCAGACGTGACGCTTGGCATTCATAAATGATTTGGTACCCTTCCCCAGATCTGTGCCTCTTTCCGAATGCACTGGCCATATACCACAAATCAACAAGGTGCCTTATTTTATTATAAACTGGTTACCAACATAATTAGAACAGTACACAAGTAGTTTTGCGTCATATCTGTGGTATATCTAAGCAATAAGGCCAGAGGGGGTGTAGTATATGGCCAATATACCACGGCTAAGTCTGTTCTTAAGCACAACGCAACGCGGATTGCCTGGACACAGCCCTTAGCCGTGGTATATTGGCCATATACCACAAACCCCAGAGGTGCGTTATTGCTATTATAAACTGGTTACCAAGGTAATTAGAATCTCTAAAAGTAGTCATTTGAATTGTGTCCCATTACCTTAACCTTACCATGGGTGAGCTGGATTCCACACACTCAGGATGACTGAGCTGCCCTGTGCCAGTAGGACTGATTCACTAGACAGAGGCAACAGTGGGGCCCTAGCAGGGTTACTACTGTACACTTCGATAAAATCAAAACTCTATGGAATGTCTTGGAGTGGTATAACACAAAGATAAGAGTGGTCTTCAAATGGCTGACAAATTGTCTAAGTGGCAGGAAACGACTGCCCAGTCACGTGACTGATTCCAGTGATAATGGTCCTTCAGTGTGATGTTCTGATAACACATGTGCACACTAGTGGTTCCGCAGATCTCACTGGCCATAGCAGGAAGTGCTGCATGTCATTATATACAACAATCTATCATAACCCTATACAATCATACACAGACACACAGTTCTCTCCATTCTACTGTCCTGGTGTCTTTCAGACACCTCCTCTTGTCCCCGCAGCAGATGGACAGACGGCTGTCGGTATTCCTGGGAGTTTGGACTAAATGTTTGCAAATGTATTAAAAATAAAAAACGGAAATATTACATTTACATAAGTATTCAGACCCTTTGCTCAGTACTTTGTGGAAGCATTTTTGGCAGCGATTACAGCCTCGATTCTTCTTGGGTATGACGTTACAAGCTTGGCACACATGTATTTGGGGAGTTTCTCTGATTCTTCTCTGCAGATCCTCTCAAGCTCTGTCAGGTTGGATGGGGAGCGTCGCTGCACAGCTATTTTCAGGTCTCTCCAGAGATGTTACATCAGGTTCAAGTCCGGGCTCTGGCTGGGCCACTCTAGGACATTCAAAGACTTGTTCCAAAGCCACTCCTGCGTTGTCTTGACTGTTTGCTTAGGGTCGTTGTCCTGTTGGAAGGTGAACCTTCGCCCCAGTCTGAAATCCTGAGCGCTCTGGAGCAGGTTTTCATCAAGGATCTCTCTGTACTTTGCTCTGTTCATCTTTCCCTCGATCCTGACTAGTCTCCCAGTCCCCACAGCATGATGCTGCCTCCACAATGCTTCACCGTAGGGATGGTGCCAGGTTTCCTCCAGACGTGACGCTTGGCATTCATAAATGATTTGTTACCCTTCCCCAGATCTGTGCCTCTTTCCGAATGCACTGGCCATATACCACAAATCAACAAGGTGCCTTATTTTATTATAAACTGGTTACCAACATAATTAGAACAGTACACAAGTAGTTTTGCGTCATATCTGTGGTATATCTAAGCAATAAGGCCCGAGGGGGTGTAGTATATGGCCAATATACCACGGCTAAGTCTGTTCTTAAGCACAACGCAGCGCGGAGTGCCTGGACACAGCCCTTAGCCGTGGTATATTGGCCATATACCACAAACCACTGAGGTGCGTTATTGCTATTATAAACTGGTTACAAACGTAATTAGAATCTCTAAAAGTAGTCATCTGAATTGTGTCCCATTACCTTAACCTTACCAGGGGTGAGCTGGATTCCACACACTCAGGATGACTGAGCTGCCCTGTGCCAGTAGGACTGATTCACTAGACAGAGGCAACAGTGGGGCCCTAGCAGGGTTACTACTGTACACTTCGATAAAATCAAAACTCTATGGAATGTCTTGGAGTGGTATAACACAAAGATAAGAGTGGTCTTCAAATGGCTGACAAATTGTCTAAGTGGCAGGAAACGACTGCCCAGTCACGTGACTGATTCCAGTGATAATGGTCCTTCAGTGTGATGTTCTGATAACACATGTGCACACTAGTGGTTCCGCAGATCTCACTGGCCATAGCAGGAAGTGCTGCATGTCATTATATACAACAATCTATCATAACCCTATACAATCATACACAGACACACAGTTCTCTCCATTCTACTGTCCTGGTGAGTTTCAGACACCTCCTCTTGTCCCCGCAGCAGATGGACAGACGGCAGTCGGTATTCCTGGGAGTTTGGACTCTATGTGTGTGTGTGTGTTGTGTGTGTGTGTGTGTGGGGGGGGGTTTGTTTGGACTGGAGGGAGTGGAAAGGCATCAGTGTTTACATAACCTCTGGAATCATATTAAAAACCATGGCCAGACCCTTCCGCCTCTAGCCAAGCTAAGCCTAGCACAGCACAGGGTTAATTAGCTGTCTTCGTGGTCCCTGGAATGTTCCGAGGTTTCTGGGTGTGTGTGTACACCTGTGGAAGATAACCTGCATGGTCTACCTCTGAATTTGAATCACAATACATGGATGTAGTCATAGTCGTGGGAAGTAGGGTTGCTGGGGACGCAGCCCCTGATAAATCGAATCGAAATATAATTCCTTTTTATCTCACAGAATTAGGGAACTAGGCCTTTATTACTCCTGTATGAGCAGACATTTTAAATACAACAATATACAAACAATACAACAACAAAAATACTACAAACAATACAACTAAAGAATAATGTGTGTTAGAGTGTGTCTGTGTTAGTGATGCCTGGGTTGACTCATAACCCTCAGTCCCCGCGGGCGGGTTTAGGGTCATGAAATATTTTGTGGATGGGCGGGTTGAATAAAGAGAAAACAGTACATAAAAAAATCCATAAATGTATAATTCTTGTGCAATTGATGTCTATAGCCTACATGTCGTTTTTTATTTTTATGATTTTTTGTCTGTCTGGCATTAGTGCATAAGCCTGCTTTTGGGCCTAAACTGTACGCGTGCCAAATTGCCTACACGCCAATCGCCAAATGCTTTTGGGAACGGGCAGAAAGAATAAGGATAATGTCAGAGTTTAATTCAATAAGAGAAAATATGTGAAATGGTTGAGTTGAAAATAAAGAGAAGGGTGAGCTAGAAAATGTTTGTTTGGGAAAGATTTGGTGAAGTGGTAAAAGAGGATGATAGCAGTGTCGGTTATCTAACTGTAGGTCTATAACCTCTCACACAGCCTTGATATGAACTCCTACAGAATTAAGCATTTCTTGCAGTAAAATGATACACCAAATGTAAATTTTGCCTTGGGAACAGAAGTGGACAAATATGATTTATTTCTTTCAGCATCTTCTGAGAATGTTGAATGCGCAGTAATGGGACCGTCTGTAGATGTGCTGTCGTTATCAGCAACATAAAAGCTGATTGTATTTCAACCACATAAAATATAATTTTCACAGCTTTCTATTTCCTTACAACTGGTCAAACTGATGTCATTTGGACATTTTGCACAGAAAATCTTTCCAGTTTTTTTTTTGTATTTTCTCCACGGTCCCTAAACGTCTTTACTTCTCGAAAAGAAGCAGAGATGACAGAGAAAACTAGATTGAAGCATTCATTTCATTCTATGGATTTATGACATTATTCTTCTAGGGCAACATATAATATTATTATTATATTATATTATTATTATATTTATATAATGACAGAAGAGAAGCTGCATGTATCTACGCTGAACAAATATATAAACGGAACATGTAAAGTGTTGGTCCCATGTTTCATGAGCTGAAATAAAAGATCATTGACATTTTCCATACGCACAAAAAGCTTATTTCTCTAAAATGTTGTGCACAAATTTGTTTACATCCCTGTTAGTGAGCATTTCTCCTTTGCCAAGATAATCCATCCACCTGACAGGTGTGGTATATCAAGAAGCTGATTAAACAGCATGCTCATTACATAGGTGCACCTTGTGCTGGGGACAATAAAAGGCCACTCTAAAATGTGCAGTTTTGTCACACTACACAATGCCACAGATGTCTCAAGTTTTGAGGGAGCGTGCAATTGGCATGAATGTTAAGCCATCTCCAACGTCGTTTTAGATAATTTGGCAGTATGTCCTACCGGCCTCACAACCACAGACCACGTGTAGCCACGCCAGCCCAGGACCTCTACATCTGGCTTCTTCACCACCGGGATCGTCTGAGACCAGCCACCTGGACAGCTGATGAAACTGTGGGTTTGCACAACCAAAGGATTTCTGCACAAACTGTAAGAAGTCGTCTCATGGAAGCTCATCATCCTCACCAGGGTCTTCACCTGACTGCAGTTCGACGCCGTAACCAACTTCAATGGGCAAATGCTCACCTTCGATGGCCACTGGCACGCTGGAGAAGTGTGCTCTTCACGGATTGATCCCGGTTTCATCTGTACTGCACAGCGTATATGGCTTCGTGTGGGCGACCGGTTTGCTGACGTCAACGTTGTGAACCGAGTGTCCAGTTGTGGCGGTGGGGTTATGGTAGGGGCAGGCATAAACTACGGACAACAAACACAATAGCATTTTATCGTTGGCAATTTGAATGCACAGAGATACCATGTCAAGATCCTGAGGCCCATTGTTGTGCCATTCATCCGCCGCCATCACCTCATGTTTCAGCATGATAATGCACGGCCCCATGTCGCAAGGATCTGTACACAATTCCTGGAAGCTGAAAATGTCCCAGTTCTTCCATGTCCTGCATACTCACCAGATTCCAAATTTTTGGGATGCTCTGGAACGACGTGTACGACAGCGTGTTCCAGTTCCTGACAATATTCAGAAACTTCACACAGCCATTGAAGAGGAGTGGGACAACATTCCACAGGCCACAATTAACAGCCTGATCAACTCTATGCGAAGGAGATGTGTCGAGCTGCATGAAGAAAATGGTGGTCACACCAGATACTGACTGGTTTTCTGATCCACACCCCTACCTTTTTTTTAAAGGTATCTGTGACCAAAAGACGCATATCAATATTCTCAGTCATGTGAAATCCATAGATTAGGGCCTAATTCTGCTGTTTGCTTGAGTAATTGGAGATGGAAGGGAGTTCCATGCGATCATGGCTCTGTATAATACTGTGCGTTGCCGTGAATTTGTATTGGACTTGGGGACTGTGAAGAGACCCCTGGTGGCATGTATTGTGGGGTATGTATGGGTGTCTGAGCTGAATGTTATTTGATTACGCAGACAATCTGGAATTTTCAGTTAAGCAGTTAATCTCTCTTCAACCCTCAACCAGGAAAGACTGGCATACATGTTGTTGATGTTAATTATGTATGTGCAGTTAAGGGCAAGGTGTGCTGCTCTGTTTTGAGCCAGCTGCAGCTTTGCTAGGTCTTTCTTTGCTACCCCATATTACCGGACAGTAATCAAGATGGGACAAGACCAGACCCTGAACAACTAGTACAGTTGATTTTTGTGTCAAAAATGCAGAACATCTTTTTATAACAGACATACCTCTCCCCATCTTCACAACAACTTTGTCAATATGACTTGACCATGATAATTGACCATACAATGTTATACCTAGGAGTTTAGCTTCCTCAACTTGCTCAATGGTAACACCCTTTATGCACACCTCCAGTTGAGGGTTAGGTCTTAAGAGGAAGTTTTGAACCAAATACAATGCTTTTAATGTGATTGCAAGTGTAGTTAGCCTCCTGTAGCTCAGTTGGTAGAGCATGGCGCTTGCAACGCCAGGGTTGTGGGTTTGATTCCCACAGGGGGCCAGTATGAAAAATGTATGCACTCACTAACTGTAAGTCGCTCTGGATAAGAGCATCTGCTAAATGACAAAAATGTAAATGTAGTTGTTGCTACTTTGTACTGTTGATAGACTTTGCTATCCTTAACCTCTTACAGACCACAGTAGTCAAATTCTTGGAAGTCCATGGTCTGCCATTTCAGTACACATACACACACGCACAGACAGACAGATACACACACACACTACCTTTTCAGTATGTATCCACATATCTCACATAATTGTACACTGAGTGTACAAAACATTGTTTTGCTCTTTCCATGACATATACTGACCAGGTGAATCCAGGTGAAAGCTATGATCCCTTATTGATGTCACTTGTTAAATCCACTTCAATCAGTGTAGCTGAAGGGGAGGAGACAGGGTAAAGAAGGATTTTTAAGTCTTGAGACAATTGAGACATGGATTGTGTATGTGTGCCATTCAAAATATTTAAGTGCCTTTGAACGGGGTATGTAGGTGCCAAGCGCACCGGTTTGTGTCAAGAACTGCAACGCTGCTGGGTTTTTCACGCTCAACAGTTTCCCGTGTGTATCAAGAATGGTCCACCACCCAAAGGACATCGAGCCAACTTGACACAACTGTGGGAAGCATTGGAGTCAACATTGGCCAGCATCCCTGTGGAACGCTTTCGACACCTTGTAGAGTGACCCTGACATAGTGGATGATCTTGGAAATGGTTCAGAACAATAAGATGTGACCCTGAACTGTGGCTGTTGCTCGATAGGGTTCACAACATTGTGTTTGTAGTAAATGGCTCTCATACAGCTAAGTGGGTAGGCAGCTCCGGTCCTAGAGAGCCGCTGTCTATAACAGTCTTCCTACATTGTCAAGCGGGTGGTCATGTGTGTTTGCGAGCAGAGGACCAGCGGTTTGAGCCCAGTAAGGGGCCAGGGACAGTGGAGGAAGCAAAGGTGTAAGTAGCACAGTGACGCCGGTTAACCTGCATTGGAGGAAAAACATCTATCATAGTATTAGTGGAAACTACAAATCAACAAAGACAAGTGTCCACTTCAGCAATGTACAATAGCCACATTTATTAATTACAAGCAGATTCCCTTTACACTTCTATACTATGATCATCATCATTATCACCGTCTCAATGTTTTTCCTTTACGTCATACACACATTTACAACTAAAAAATGCATACACTTAAGTTGATGAACAGAAACAAGTGGTTCAAGACAAAATAAAAATACATGTCTAGCATTATTATCTTTTTAAGGAGCCACTTCTCAAAATACTGTTCATCATCACAAGGGTTTTCTATTCAGTAGTGGTACCACACTAAAAGTACACACAGTCTATCCAATAACAGACAGCTTCGTATAATACAATGGCAATTTACACAATGATGCATTTCACACATTCGACATCAAAACAAGGCAAACCTATTCAAAAGGCACAGGACTCTCACATCAATAAGAACCATATTTGATAGAAACCAAGTTATACTTGTTTACACTTTATAATGTGATCCTTCACTTTAAACTGATTCAAGTTAATCAATTGAAATACGTTTTCCGATATCAGACATGACACATCCATGTGGTGTATGTATGGCACTGTACAGGTTGGAAAGTCTAAAACATTGTCCGGGTCTTTGATTGACAGTTTAGTTTAGTATGATGTCACATATCAAAGGATGAATGGACCAATAGTGTACAAGATCCTGTTATGGGCGGTGCTCTCAATATTTTACATGGACATGAAATTACCTTCAAAGGTTTGCTTTAGAAATAGTTCAAATCTACCACTCCCATGTTGCAAACATTATCTGTGGTGGCTGTCTTAGGCAGTAAGTACTTACATGTATATTGCCAAAGGAAAACCATTGAATAAGCAGTTGGGACATGTATTGGACATGCATAGACATGTGATCATAAATCTGTGTTTAGGGTATAAATGTTGAAAGGCGTGGGACATCATTTTAGTGTCTTATGTTATTGGATCAAATGTCTTGGGAGTGTGTGTACGTGTCACAGTGTTAACAGCAGTCCTTGGTAAGGGGCAGTGATATAGTATTTTTTCATTTTATCTCATATCAACACAAGTAGTTCATCACTAGTACTGTACAAACAATGTCATCTCATCAATCGTTTCAGTTTGAATTCAGATCATTAGGGTCAGGTTAGCGATCTACTGTACAAGAGGACAGAGAAATGTACATTTTACATTTACGTTACGTCTTTTCTGCTACAGTAACATTTACAATAGTTCAAGAGCATGCAGATACATTATTTACTCCTCCTTCCTTCCATCCCTCATCACCCTCCTTCCATCCCTCATCACCCTCCTTCCATCCCTCATCACCCTCCTTCCATCCTCTTTCCCTCCATGGCAGGATTAACCATAAACAATCTAAACACTAATGTGTCAAAAACATACAAAAATTGAAAAAAAGAAAACTATAAAATATGTACGTCTCGACCAGGCCAATATTATATCATACAAAGCAAAATAGAACAAAGATAGTATTACAGTTTTTCTCAATTGCTAAAACACTAAACCCTATTGTCTGAACCAAATGCTCAGTTGCCTGAACCCACTGATTGAATCAATCACTCTTTTGGCAAAACCATAAGCACTTTTCACCTGTTTAGACATAACTTGCCAACACATTTTCATTGTGATGCACCCGTGCTGCATAATGGTGAGCACAGGTGACAAAAGTCAAACACAATTAGAGCACAGGTGTCACCACTTGAACACAACAACTCAAAATTAATCACACTTGTGGCTAATGATGTGAGGGAACATATACAGTAAGCCAGTTCAGAGAGCACTGGTTTGTGAGGCCCTACAATGGATAGAAATCTGAGAGGAAGAGTTCGTGTGAGAGGAGGTCGAGGTGGTCGAGGTGGTCAGCGAAGACAAAGAACAGTAATATCTGATGAAATCAGAGCTACTGTGATTGACCATGTTCTTGTCCATGGTATGAGCATGAGGGAGGCTGGACAAAGGGTACAACCAAACATCAGTAGATTCACTGTGTCCACCATAATCCGAAGATTTAGAGAAGAGAACAGGTAATTACCTTTTTTGACATTATAGTACAGTATGTAAATGTTGACAGCAATTACTGTATGACATACTATATACTGTACCACAGTATACTGTAAGTAAATATATGTTTCAGTACATCACTGTACCAATGTACTGTAGTATTGTAATGGAGGGTTGGTCTAACTGTTTGTAGGCCTAGTATTCCATGTATATTTTTTGTAACTCCATGTTCTCTTTTTGTAGAATTGAAAGACTGCCACATGGGGGTGGGAGGACAGGTATGTTCTCCCCACACCAAGAGACCCTAATTGTTGATATGGTCCGTGAGAACAATGCCATTAAACTGAGCGAAATTCAGCAGAAGATCATTGAGGACCATTTAAATTTTGAGGGTATCAACAGTGTCAGCCTCTCTACTGTTGATCGTGTCCTCAAGCGCAACAGACTGCGCATGAAACAGCTATACAGAGTGCCCTTTGATCGCAACTCAGACAGAGTCAAAGAGCAAAGATTCCAGTATGTACAGGTTGGCATATATCCAGACACATTCAATGTTGATTACTCTAAGTAGTGATTTACTGTAGTGGCCTAAATCACTTTTTCCGTATCACTTACAAAACTATATCTATTTCTACAGAGGGTTTTTCAACTGGATGCAATGGAAAGACCCCATCAATACATCTACATGGATGAAGCTGGGTTTAATCTCACCAAAAGGAGAAGGAGAGGCCGTAATGTGATTGGCCATCGGGCCATTGTTGGTGTTCCTGGGCAGCGTGGTGGCAATGTCACATTATGTGCTGCCATCAGCAATCATGGGGGTTGTCCACCATCATGCCAACCTGGGGCCCTACAACACTCACCAGCTCCTCATTTTCCTCAATCACATGCGAGATGCTTTGTTAGGGGCAGCAGGATGAGCATCCCATCTATGTTGTTGTTTGGGACAATGTGAGTTTTCACAGAGCCCTCCAGGTTAGAGAGTGGTACAATATGAACCAAGGTTTTATCAATCTTTGCCTTCCACCGTACTCCCCTTTCCTAAACCCCATTGAGGAATTATTCTCCTCATGGCGGTGGAAGGTATATGAACGCCAACCTTACACCAGGGTAAATCTCCTGCAAGCCATGGGACTTGCCTGTGGTGACATAGGTGTGGAGGCATGCCAAGCCTGGATACGGCATGCCAGGGTTTTTTTCCCCCGTTGCCTGGCCAGACAAAATGTGGCCTGTGATGTGGATGAAGTCCTGTGGCCTGACCCAGTACGGAGACATGATGCTGTGGCTGAGTAATGCACTTATTTGTATATTTTTGTACTTTATTTTTACATGGGCTTACTGTACACAAGTGGCAAGCGCATAAGATTTATGTTTGTTTTTACAAGTGCTACATGTAAATGCACAAGATTTCTGTTTTGTCTTTTTGTACAAGTGCTAAATGCACAGTTTTTTTTTGTTTTGCAACATGCATTTAGCCTACAGTGAACAATAAACATTTATTTCTCCAGCTTCATGTCCTGAGCATTGTGTTTTCTATTTTTCTACGTAGTGTTTAGTGACTGTTCAGTAGTGTTTTTAATTTTGATTGACTCGGGGCACGATTTGACAACATAGTTCAGTTTTGAGCACAGATTGAACTGTTTTGAGGTGAAAGTTTGGTTTTGCAAGAAGAGTCTGAGGTTTTGTGAATGTAGCTTGAAAATTGGGTTTTGTGTTCACAGTTAAGAGAAAAGGAGAGCAGCTTTCAAGAAATGTGTCTTAGCAATCGAGAAAAACTGTAAAACAAGGTAGCAGCAACACACAGAGTAGACTGTGAGGATGAAATAAAACCAGCATGCCTCCAGTGCTTGGGAGTTAGAATAGAATAGAAGAGTTAGTTCTGTAGAAAGCCTTCAGTGCAAAATATAAATGAGGAGGGATTCTTACTTTTCAATAAAGAAAATAAAGGCTGTGTCCACAGTGGTTGCACAGGAAGTTAAATTTACTTACTATGCCTTGACCTTATTTGGGGCTTGCAATGCAATCACCTTACATTGCAGTGCCATTGTATGGAACAAATTCAACATTGCCTTGGTCTTAACCAATGTCATTTAATTATACTAGTAATTATTCTCTAAGTGCACAGTGAAATCAAAACATTGGCACCACTGACCGACCTACACTATTGTCAACATTGTGAGAAGTTAATCTAAGACCTAATACGTTGTCTTGTTTAAAAAGTAGGAACATATTAAAAATATTTAAAAAAGAAAGTATTCTGTCTGTGCAATGTTTCAAGTAAGTAACTTAGTTCCTGCGCATAGTTAGTGCCTAGTCACTCATTCACGTATCCTATGGCCGTACCGAAAGATCTGCACCGCTCCGGAGCAAAATAACAAAACACACAAATACAAAACAAGTATTTACATATCTGAATAGAACTACAGAGTAGGTACTCCCTATTACTGGTCCATGGTCAGATATTGTTTAACCCCCCTACTGGTTCAGGTTAGGATTGAGCGCAGGGTAATCGGTCCCTAGAATGGCAATTTCCACCTCGAGCCAGAACGACCAACCAGAACTGTCCAATTCAGAAGAAGGGGAGGAGTTTAGTCTCTAAAGATGTTTAGTCTCTAAAGCCTTTTCCCTATATAGTGCACTACTTTTGTACAGTCTTATATGAAGCTCTGGCCAAAAGTACTGCACTATATAGGGAAAAGGGTGCCATTTCAGTTTTGTCCTAAAGGGGCGTGTCAAACACTCTTTCCGACGAGTCTTCTGTATCGTCCTCTGACTGTGACGCTTTGTGGTTGAGCCTCTCGGTCGTCGAGGAGACAGACAGGTTGCCATGGGTATTGTCGTCGCTAAGCTTGGCCTTGCTGCTGTCCTGGACGAACTCCAGGATCTCTAGGGGCAACCGTCTGAACTTGTCCTGGTACTCCTGGTCCAGCTCGGTCTGCAGCTATAGGGAGAGAAAAGAACAAAGTATGGTTCTACAACAGAACCAAATAGAACCACAGGACAAACAGTAGCAACAGAACTACAGCTACAAAGAGAACTTGTCCTAGTCCAGCTCTCTGCAGCTATAGGAAGAGGACAGAGAATGGGTCTATAAGCAGAAATAGGGAGAAGACAAACAGTATGGGTCTACAGAACCAACAGAGTGGACCTACATACAGTGGGGGAAAAAAGTATTTAGTCAGCCACCAATTGTGCGAGTTCTCCCACTTAAAAAGATGAGAGAGGCCTGTAATTTTCATCATAGGTACACGTCAACTATGACAGACAAAATGAGAAAAAGAATTCCAGAAAATCACATTGTAGGATTTTTTATGAATTTATTTGCAAATTATGGTGGAAAATAAGTATTGCACAATTGGTGGCTGACTAAATACTTTTTTTCCCCACTGTAATTATATACTGAACTTGTCCTTGTTACCCCTGGTACTCTGTCACTGAAGAGGAGAACATAATAGGGTGTCATTGACTAGTGATGACTGATTTGGACCAGCTGAGTCGATGTTCTTTTATTCAATTTTTCTTTACCTCAATTAGTAGTAAAGTTACTGAACTCCCTGCCTTCTGACAGACAGATGGAGAGTCAGAGAGAGAGAGAGAGTTACAGCATGTTTTCTCCCAGGCATAGCTGCCCCTAATGATTACAGATGACAGGATTGTATTCATTCTGATCCAATAATTGCTTTAATGGTGATTTCTCTGTTTAACTACCCTACTGAGTCCCAGGGGAGGGCCATAATTAAAGGAGAGCAGCAAAGATGAACCACGTCACAATCTAAGAGTCTAAGAAAACAGCCCAACCCCTGCTCAGGTAATTCTTCCCATTCCCACTATTTTCAGAGAGTTATCATCGTACTGCTACAGACATCCATATTCCCAGGGGTATTGTTAGCGTTAATCTGTTAGCGCTGTTACTGGTAGCCCAATTCGGAAGCCCACTGTGGTAAGTTCGTCCGGTACTATTATTTCAAATAGCACAAATATGGATACCCCCGCTGTTTTCAAATCGCGTAGAGGGCTTGGGCTGTCAACGTACGAAGTTTGATGTCAAAGATGGACCTTCTTGTTATATGGGTGCATGACACGAGCCCAGAGATGTTGGTTCTCACAGAGACTTGGCTAAATGGCTCGATCCCGGATAAGGACATTGACATTGCTGATTACAAAATCTTCAGGTGTAACAGACTGAAAAAATGGGGAGAGTTGGCTATATATGTGAAATCAACTCTTGTGGCATCACGTTCTCTAGATATCACTATCCCCCCAAAATTCTAGCTTTTGGTTATAGATGTGTCCATAAACCAAAATACGCATTTATCTGGGATTTACCACCTGACTCTGTAGCTGATTGGCAGCTTTTCAGCCAATTAAGAAATAGATGCACTTCCTCAATAAAGAAAGCTAAATATATCTATTTTCTATGTTCTATCTCAGTCTAAATGTAGGAAAACAGTTAATGCACAGAAGAGAGGAAATTCCTCTCCTGCCTAAGCAAGTCGTGTCAGACTCTGGCATAATTCCTGAGAAAAATTAGATAAATAATGCTTTTAATCAGCATTTTATCTCGGCAGGCTTTTTATTTGAAATAAATAGTGGTTTAATTGACCCTGGTGAGCTAGTCGACTGCCTGCTTTACCTCCACTGTACTCATATCCTTCCATATCCTTGTCTGTACAGAATGCCCTGAATCTATTCTACAACGCCCGGAAATGTGCCCCTTTTATTCTCTGTACCCAACGCACTAGAAGACCAGTTCTTAAAGCCTTTAGCCGTATCCTTATTCTACTCCTCCTCTGTTCCTCTGGTGATGTAGAGGTTAACCCAGGCCCTGTAGCCCCCAGTATCACTCCTACTCCCCAGGTGTTTTCATTTGTTGACTTATGTAACCGTAAAAGCATTGGTTTCTTGCACGTTAACATCAGAAGCCTCCTCCCTAAGTTTGAGTTATTCACTGCGTTAGCACACTCTGCCAAACCTGATGTTCTAGCAGTGTCTGAATCCTGGCTTAGGAAGGCCACCAAAAATTCAGAAATGTCCATCCCCAACTACAACATTTTCCGTCTCGATAGAACTGCCAAAGGGGGTGGGGTTGCAATCTACTGTAGAGATAGCCTGCAGAGCTCTATCATACTATCCAGGTCTGTGCCCAAACAGTTTGAGCTTCTACTTCTAAAAATCCACCTTTCCAGAAATAAGTCTCTCACTGTTGCCGCTTGCTACAGACCCACCCCCCTCAGCCCCAAGCTGTGCCCTGGACACCATATGTGAACTGATTGCCCCCCATCTATCCTCAGAGTTCGTACTGCTTGGTGACCTAAACTGGGATATGCTTAACACCCCGGCCAACCTACAATCTAAACTAGATGCCCTCAATCTCAAACAAATGATCAACGAACCTACCAGGTACAACCCTAAATCTGTAAACATGGGCACCCTCATAGATATCATCCTGACAAATGTACCCTCTAAATACACCTCCGCTGTCTTCAACCAGGATCTCAACGATCACTGCCTTATTGCCTGCGTCCGTAATGGGTCCGCTGTCAAACGACCACCCCTCATCACTGTCAAACGCTCCCTAAAACACTTTAGCGAGCAGGCCTTTCTAATTGACCTGGCCCGGGTATCCTGGATGGATATTGACCTCATTCCGTCAGTAGAGGATTCCTTGGTGTTTTTTTAAAAGTGCTTTCCTCTCAATCTTAAATAAGCATGCCCCATTCAAAAAATTCAGAACTAAGAACAGATATAGCCCCTGGTTCTCCTCAGACTTGACTGCCCTTGACCAGCACAAAAACATCCTGTGGCATACTGCATTAGCATCGAATAGCCCCCGCGATATGCAACTTTTCAGGGAAGTCAGGAACCAATATACACAATCAGTTAGGAAAGCAAAGCCCCCCCCCCCCCTTCACACAAATTCAGACAGCTGATGTTCTGAAAGAGCTGAAAAATCTGGACCCCTACACATCAGCTGGCCTAGACAATCTGGACCCTTTCTTTCTAAAATTAGCCACCGAAATTGTTGCAACCCCTATTACTAGCTTGTTCAACCTCTCTTTCGTAACGTCTGAGATCCCCAGAGATTGGAAAGCTGCCGCTGTCATCCCCCTCTTCAAAGGGGGTGACACACTAGATCCAAACTGTTACAGACCTATATCCATCCTGCCCTGCCTTTCGAAAGTATTTGAAAGCCAAGTTAACAAACAGATCACCGACCACTTCGAATCCCACCGTACCTTCTCTGCTATGCAATCCGGTTTCCGAGCTGGTCATGGGTGCACCTCAGCCACGCTCAAGGTCCTAAATGATATTATAACCGCGATCGATAAAAGACAGTACTGCGCAGCCGTCTTCATCGACCTGGCCAAGCCTTTCGACTCTGTCAACCACCGCATTCTTATTGGCAGACTAAATAGCCTTGGTTTCTCAAATGACTGCCTCGCCTGGTTCACCAACTACTTCTCAGATAGAGTTCAATGTGTTAAATCGGAGGGCCTGTTGTCTGGACCTCTGGCAGTCTCTATGGGGGTGCCACAGGGTTCAATTCTCGGGCCGACTCTATTTTCTGTGTATATCAATGATGTCGCTCTTGCTGCTGGTGATGCTCGGATCCACCTCTATGCGGACGACACCGTTTTGTATACATCTGGCCCTTTATTGGACACTGTCTTAACAAACCTCCAAACGAGATTCAACGCCATACAACACTCCTTCCGTAGCCTCCAACTGCTCTTAAACACTAGTAAAACTAAATGCGTGCTCTTCAACCGAACGCTGCTTGCACCCGCCCACCCGACTAGAATCACTACTCTCTGCAGGTCTGACCTAGATTATGTGGACAACTACAAATACCTAGGTGTCTGGTTAGACTGTAAACTCTCCTTCCAGACTCACATTAAGCATCTCCAATCAAAAGTTAGATCTAGAATCGGCTTCCTATTTCGCAACAAAGCCTCCTTTACTCATGCTGCCAAACATGCCCTCGTAAAACAGACTATCCTACCGATCCTTGACTTCGGCGATGTCATTTACAAAATAGCCTCCAACACTCTACTCAGCAAATTGGATGTAATCTATCACAGTGCCATCTGTTTTGTCACCAAAGCCCCATATACTACCCACCATTGTGGCCTGTACGCTCTTGTTGGCTGGCCCTCACTACATATACGTCGCCAAACCCACTGGCTCCAGGTCATCTATAAATCACTGCTAGGCAAATCCCTGTCTTATCTTAGCTCACTGGTCACCATAGCAACACCCACCCGTAGTCTGCACTCCAGCAGGTATATCTCACTGGTCATCCCCAAAGCCAACACCTCCTTTGGCCACCATTCCTTCCAGTTCTCTGCTGCCAATGACTGGAACAAACTGCAAAAATCTCTGAAGCTGGAGACTCTTATCTCCCTCACTAACTTTAATCATCAGTTGTCAGAGCAGCTTACCGATCACTGCACCTGTACACAGCCATTCTGAAATTAGCCCACCCAACTACCTCATCCCCATATTGTTATTTATTTTGCTAATTTGCACTCCAGTATCTCTATTTGCACATCATCTTTTGCACATCTATCATTCCGGTGTTAATACGAAATTGTAACTATTTTGCACTATGGCCTATTTATTGCCTTACCTCCATAACTTACTACATTCGCACACACTGTATATATATTTTCTGTTGTATTTTTGACTTTGTTTACCTCATATGTAACTCTGTGTTTCTGTTTTTATCGCACTGCTTTGCTTTATCTTGGCCAGGTCACAGTTGTAAATGAGAACTTGTTCTCAACTGGCTTACCTGGTAAAATAAAGGTGAAATAAAAAAATAAAAAATGTACAGGATCTTTAACACATTTTTAAGGGTGCACTATGCAGAAATCGCTCCGCCATTTCCTGGTTGATAAAATTCTAATAGATTGCCTAATTTCAGTTTATGTGACAAATCAAGCAAGTATAGCGTAGATAATCATTGTACCATCTTTTTAAAGCTGGTGTACAAAACCTAAAGTAAAAGACGCAAAAACGAAACTTAAGAACGGGAAGCATAGAAATAGCGCACATAGAACAGATCTACCGCTTCTTAGACTTGCTTTCAAAGAGAATGACATATCTATAACTAACATTTCTATGTGAATTTGGTCGAGTAGCCCAAAAAGTCACATATTGGAGCTTTAACAATTATTTCTGGTACCATCCCGAAGGTCTGGAAGGCTTCACAAAAGTGGTGACCCGTGTGACCTAAATAATTATCGCCCCATTTCCAAACACTCTTGCCTACTCAACTTAGATCCTTTTTAACTACGAAATGTATTCTATATGTACACCAGTCAGGCTTCAGACCAGGTCATAGCACCATCTCTGCTACTTCTTTGGTTTGAAATTATGTTCTTAAAGGCCCAGTGCTGTCAAAGGCATGATTTTCCTGTGTTTTATATACACTACATTACAAAAAGTATGTGGACACCTGATCGTCGAACATCTCATTCCAAAATCATGGGCATTAATATGGAGTTGGTCCCCCCTTTGCTGCTATAACAGCCTCCACTCTTCTGGGAAGGCTTTCCACTAGATATTGGTTCACAGTCGGCGTTCCAATTCATGCCAAAGGTGTTCGATGGGGTTGAGGTCAGGGCTCTGTGCAGACCAGTCAAGTTCTTCCACACCGATCTCAACAAACCATTTCTGTATGGACCTCGCTTTGTGCATGGCGGCATTGTCATGCTAAAACAGGAAAGGGCATTCCCCAAACTGTTGCCACAAAGTTGGAAGCACAGAATCGTCTTGAATGTCATTCTATGCTGTACCATTAAGATTTCCCTTCACTGAAACTAAGGGGCCTAGCCCGAACCATGAAAAACAGCCCCAGACCATTATTCCTCCTCCACCAAACTTTACAGTTGGCACTATGCATTGGGACAGGTGGCGTTCTACTGGCATCCTCCAAACCCAGATTCGCCAGATGGTGAAGCGTGATTCATCACTCCAGAGAAAGCGTTTCCTCTGCTCCAGAGTCCAATGGTGGCGAGCTTTACACCACCCTAGCCGATGCTTGGCATTGCGCATGGTGATCTAAGGCTTGTGTGTGGCTGCTCGGCCATGGTAACCCATTTCATAAAGCTCCCGACGAACAGTTATTGTGCTGATGTTGCTTCCAGAGGCAGTTTGGAACTCAGTAGTGAGTGTTGCAACAGAGAACAGACAGTTTTTACGCGCTATGCGTTTCAGCACTCGCCGGTCCCGTTACCACTTCGCGGCTGAGCCGTTGTTGCTCCTAGACGTTTCCACTTCACAATAACAGCACTTACAGTTGACCGGGGCAGCTCTAGCAGGGCAGAAATTTGACAAACTGACTTGTTGGAAAGGTGGCATCCTATGACAGTGCCACGTTAAAAGTCACTGAGCTCTTCAGTAAGGCCATTCTACTGCCAATGTTTGTCTATGGAGATTGCATGGCTGTGTGCTCGATTTTATACTCCTGTCAGCAACGGGTGTGGCTGAAATAGCAGAATCCACTGATTTGAAGCGACTTGACACAACTGGGGGAAGCATTGGAGTCAACATGATGCAGCATCCCTGTGGAACGCTTTCGACACTTTGTAGAGTCCATGCCGTGACGAATTGAGGCTGTTCCGAGGGCAAAATGGGGGGGGGGGGGCATCTCAATATTAGGAAGGTGTTCCTAATGTTTGGTATACTCAGTGTATTGGTTCGTCATTTTGAAGCTGCAAAAGTGGTCTACTCTAATGTTGAGGTGATTCCATGTCCCTCATGTATTACATTATAGGCTATGGGCTATATTAAGATTGATATCTAAGATACCTCCAAGCCATGTGCTATTGATAATATATTTAGATTCAGCTAACTGTTGTAGGTTTTGGTTCCTCAACAAATATTTGGCAGCCATCAACATTATTATTCTTTTTTTAAATAACTAGCATATATTCAAATACCTTCAAATATTATTTGGTTTTCTAAAATAGGTATTCAATATCAATTAAATATCAAAGAAAATAGCTGCCTTTTAGTTGAAACTCTATATAAACTATAAGCGACTACCTTAGTTGGTACTTTCAAATAAACTACCAAATAAAACTGTTTTCTGCCCAGGTCTGTTCAGTACACATCATTGCATTTTGTATCAGAAAGTAGGCTGGCCCTCCTTGAAGTCTAGTAGATCGATTCTTTGATCTTTTTGTCTATAAAGCCTTCCTGCATAAACTTCCGCCATACCTTACCTCATTGTTAACCTTCAGATGTCTAAGTTACCAGACCGGACTTAGGGATGGCTTACTCTGGAGATCCCTTCAATCTCCACTGAGATAGGTAACTCTGCTTTTAGTTTTTTTGCGCCTCTCATGTGGAATCTCTTTAAAGATGGTGGATTTGGTGCCTGTTGTGCAATTCAGGCAGGATGTTCGAGGACCTTTTTACTGAAGAATGTGTTTGTTTCATATGATTGTGTTTTGATTTTCGTGTTTTGTGTTTCCTTTTCATTTATTGTGTAATTGATGTGTATATAGATATTTACAGTATAGTGTAATTGTTGTATATTGATGTGTTTGACAGGTCGTCAATGTAAATACAAATGTGTTCTTAATTGGCTTACCTGTATAAATAAAGGTAAAAAAATCAAGAAAAGAACCATGTCAGAATCTAAGCGCTCATCTGAGGATCGTCAGCATTAAATGAGATCGTAGAGAGGCTGATTTGAATAACTCTCTGATCTTACAGAGGTGTGGACTCGCGCAAAAAGACAAAGGAGAGTTCGTCAATTATAGGGACGATTTTTGTAGGATTACGTACTCACCAAACAACCCTATGATTAATGTGTCACCAAATGACCTGTGGGCTAATGGTCAGGTCTATGGCTGTCTTTGTGGGGAATTAACTGAGAGTTGCCGGTAATACCCATTTTATACACAATCAAACTATAGTGAAGTGATCCAATATTAATTAACCTCAGTCCCACTCCAAATGAAGGAGACATTCTTGAGAGTGGGGCTATTCAAATCCAAAAATGTATTTTTTTCATAAAATGTACAGAAAAGCCTGCAGATGTTAAGAGACACTTGTATGAGACACAGGCAGGCAGGCAGGCAGGAAGGGCAAGCTAGTCTCAGCCTGGCTCGTAGATCATTGTAGGCTAGAGAAGAGGATAGTCATGGGATGTGATAAAAGTGATAATCAAGTGTGATACCGAGTGTATAGGCTATTTTAGTAAAGGACATGGGAAGGGAGGAGAGAGTGATGAAGACTATCCCACCGGAGGATTGAGGAGAGGAGGAGAGAGGGATGAAGATTATCCAACTAGGAATTACAATGAGGAAAGGAGAGAGGGCTGTAGGGAGGACAGAGGAATGAAGTCAATCCCATAGACTAGAAGACAGGTGAGGTGAGGAGAGAGGTGATTATCCCTCCACATGTCCGTCCATGGACTCCTCGGGAACACGGAGGACCACTTGACTTTCCCTCCATTAAGTCTCCACCTGATCCAAACAGATTCTGACACATCTTTCTGATTTCACTCCTCCTCACGTAGGACAAGCTGTTCTCAATGACTGACCTGGCTAATGACAGAACCTGCCTCTGTACCATGAAAATAATACATTTAATCATCTGTGTCCCAAATGGCACCCTATTCCCTACATAGTGCACTACTTTTGACCAGCGCCCTATCAGCCCTAAAAGTAGTGCACTGAGTATACAAAACATTAGGAACACCTTGCAATATCAGAACAGCCTCAATTCGTCGAGGCATGGACTCTACAAGGTGTCGAAAGCGTTCAACAGGGATGCTGGCCCATGTTGACTTCAATGCTTCCCACAGTTGTGTCAAGTTGGCTGAATGTCCTTTGGGTGGTGGACCATTCTTGATACACATGGGAAACTGTTGAGTGTGAAAAACCCAGCAGCGTTGCAGTTCTTGACACACTTAAGCCGGTGCGCCTGGCACCTACTACCATATTCAGTTCAAATGAACTTAAATCCTTTGTCTTGCCCATTCACCCTCTGAATGGCACACATACACAATCCATGTCTCAATTGTCTCAAGGCTTAAAAATCCTTCTTTAACCTGTCTCCTCCCCTTCATCTACACTGATTGAAGTGGATTTAACCAGTGACATCAATAAGGGATCATAGCTTTCACCTGGATTCACCTTTTCAGTCTATGTCATGGAAAGAGCAGATGTTCTTGATGTTTTGTATCCTCAGTGTATAGGGAAAAGGGAGCAATTTAGGATGCAACCCATATCTTATCATCATGCATCATACATTGGTTTAAAAACAAACACACTCTCTACCTACTAGACACACAAATAAGTGATGAATGAGATGATTTCATGTACCTTGTGAACTGAAGCTAAAGGCAGTTCTCCATTACCTGGGACAGTAAAGTTCTATTATATTCTAATTAGTCTCCCCTTACTCTCTCGCTAACCGAGCCTAAAGTGGTGTCTGGTCTGACTGGACCACATGTTATAAGGTGTGTGTGTCACATTCATGCGGAGCCTAAGGTGGTCTCTGCCCTGATCTGACCACACAGTCCAAGGTGACCTTCCAGGAAGAGTGTTTTGCCAGATTGCTCTGCAGCCCCTCTCCTGACCTACTTAGGAAGGGACAGTCTGCGTACTGTGTGTGTGTGTTTGTATGTGTGTGTGTGTGTGTGTGTGAGGGAGGGAGCAAGAGTATGTGTGGTCTGCTGTCCCCCTGCAAGCCATAGGCACTGAGGTCCTTTGATTAAAGCTGTCATCGCTCTCCTAGCTCGGATGGTTTCTAGGCATGTGTTAAAAAAGGTGGGGTGGGGTGGGGTGGAGCAGGAGGGTGTGAGGTGAAATGGGGTGGGTGGCCGGAAGTCAATGGTTCATGGTTGGGTGAGTGTGTGTGTGTGTGTGTACGTGAGAGACTGTGTATAAGTGTGTTCATTGCCATCGGCGATGCATGTGTGTGTGTGTGTGTGTGTGTCTGTTGGAGACAGGGTGTGTGTGTGTCTGTTTGGGACAGGGTGTGTGTATCTATTGGGGACATGGTGTGTATGTTGGAGACAGGTTGTGTATCAGGACGAGGTGTGTGTGTGTGTGTGTCTGTTGGGGACAGGGTGTGACGAACGCCACACCTCGTTATCACCTGGGGGAGGAGTGACAGCTGAGGTAATTAAAAGTCACAGGGATGGAGAGATGAGGGAGGAGAGGAGAATGGAAGGACAGAGAGGAGGACAGATGGAGCTAGCAGGGTCTCAGGCCTTCTTTCTCTCTTTCCGTCAGTCCCCTTCCTTTCACCATCCCTCTCTTCTCCCACCCCTCTCAATGCAGCATCTAACATAGTGGAGTCTAATAGAAGGTCTCATCAGGTGTCCGGATCTGACTGAGCGACCTTAACTACCCTTCAGAGACCAGCGCAGTGTTTGTGTTTGTGTGTGTGGTTTCCGCTTGGACCCAAACAAGCATTTGAATACTGTATCTCCTCAGAAGACCCATCATCTGTCAAAACACACACACACACACACACACACTCATATCTGCCTTTCTTAAAATACTTCACTGGATGACCTTCACCATCTGTCCTCATTCTGAGGCGCCATCGAGGGAAGTGGTGTGTGTGTGTGTGTCGGAGGGCCTCGGAACTAAATTCTGTTCCAAATGTATGTGTGACTTCTTGTTACTCTCAGTACTAGAGCTAGTAAGACAGGCTACATACCAGCAGCACTCAACATGTATCACAGAGGTGGCTAAGCCTACTCCGGGTCTGCAGGCTTTTACTCCAACCCTACACAATCAAGGTCCCAGGGAGCAGCTGATTAGTAGAATCAGGTATGTTAGATTAGGGCTGGAACAAAACCCTGCAGGAGGGTAGCTGTCCAGGAGGACATACTGCACTTCTTTTGACCAGGGCCCACAGAGTGTAATAAGGAATAAGGTGCCTGGCAGTCTTCAGGTACTGTAAAATAGTTTAGGTACTACATAACCCAGTCCATTTTCAACCCTAGCAGTTCCAGGCCACTCCTGTGATATAAGCCACACTGTGTGTGCTTGTCCCTTCCTGTCCTAGATATATCCAAACACAGTCCAATTAGGCTCTCCATGACCAGGAGGTGAAAGAGGGTTCACCACTCTGAAATGTGTGTGCTGGATGTCCGAGGGGTTGCTTTAGCACCATTTACATTCTTTCCAGAGGTCCACAGGAGAGGCATGAAGAAGAGAGAGAGAGAGAGAGAGAGAGAGAGAGAGAGAGAGAGAGAGAGAGAGAGAGAGAGAGAGAGAGAGAGAGAGAGAGAGAGAGAGAGAGAGAGAGAGAGAGAGAGAGAGAGAGAGAGAGAGAGAGAGAGAGAGAGAGAGAGAGAGAGAGAGAGAGAGAGAGAGAGAGAGAGAGAGAGAGAGAGAGAGAGAGAGAGAGAGAGAGAGAGAGAGAGAGAGAAGGGTAGACACAGGAAAACCTGGCTCCTTGTAGAGGAAAGGCTGTGCAACCACTGCACCACAGCAGAACCTGAGACAGAGCTGCATTTCCTGACAAAATGTCAAAAATATAAAACAATTAGAGAGTGTCGTTTCCCAAAATTTGAAACCGTTTAAGGTTTCTAAGACCTCTCTGATGAGAATAGGCTACCGTCCTGTTGGGGGAGGACGCAGAGAGCTGTGGGTTGGCAGCGCACTACATTGCTGCCTGCCATAAGATGAGGGACAGTGTCTGACAGACCAACCAACCTGCACATGTCCACTATATTGTTATTGTTACTGTTCAATGGTTATTTTGACCCTTGGTTATTGTTGTTACTGTTGTCCCGTTGACAATATTGATTATTATTATTTTAATTATGTTAATAGTGTAAATATCCAAAGTAAGCTTTGGCAATATGTACATTGTTACGTCATGCCAATAAAGCAAATTGAATTGAATTGAGAGAGAGAGAGAGAGAGAGAGAGAGAGACACAGAGAGAGAGAGAGAGAGACAGAGACACAGAGAGAGAGAGAGAGAGAGAGAGAGAGAGAGAGAGAGAGAGAGAGAGAGAGAGAGAGAGAGAGAGAGAGAGAGAGAGAGAGAGAGAGAGAGAGAGAGAGAGAGAGAGAGAGAGAGAGATGGGCTTTATGAATACTTTATTTGTATGTGTTGGGCTTTAGCCAAAATTATTCTTTACAGAGTCAAGTATATTTGTCCAGGCCTCAACTGTTCCTTGGCTAGAGAATGGACCGTTTTTTCTCTCCCCTTTGTCTCTATCTCCCCCCTCTCATCCTATTCTTCCTGTCCCTCTCCCTTTCCCTCTGCCTCTTCTTTTCTAATAGTCATGCTGATATATAGAGCTGGCTCATTGTGACGACATGGAACTATTAAACAGTGATGTAGAGGGGAGGGTTTCCAGCAGGACAACAAGAGATGTGAAACCTTTCAAGACACCTTCATTAGTCAACACAGACACACACACACACACACACACACACCCCCCACACATCCTGCCAATTCAGCCTCAGAGGGGAACCTGCATGGTTTGAGCTAAAACAGCAGCCCTGTCATCCAACAGCACATGCAGGCAGGATAGTAACCTGGCACGTAACACACACACATGCAGACACACGTAGACACACGTAGACACAAAAGTGTGACAAAAGGCTTCGTCTCACTGCATCTGCTTTCCTCTGGGAGTAACAATGTTCCCTGTGGGCAGTGTGTGTGTGTGTGTTGTGTACATTATTGATGTGACCCTATTGAGTGGAGAGAGGAGCACATCAAAAGCAGTGATGAGGGAAGCCATGACCGCCCACAGTCTGAGAGAGGGGGGAGAGAGAGGTATAGAGAGAGAGGGAGGAAGTAAGGAATTACTGTTTTCTAGATAAAGGTAAACCATCTCAAGGGCTTTTCTCTGTTTTTGTGTCCAGAATCAAGAGCAACAGCCAGATCCATTTGGGCCATAATAAGCCTCTGGATATTTTCTCTCGCATGTTCCCTTATTTTCATTCTCTCTCTCATTCTCTCTCTCATTCTCTATCTCTCTATCCTGTCTTGTCCTGTCCTCATCTCTCTTCTCCCTCTCTCTCCATCTATCCCTCCCTGTCTCTCTTTCCTCACTACTTTTCTCTTCCTCCCTCTCTCTGTCTTTCTACAGGCCACCACCAGGCAGTCACTATCTCCGGGTTGCGTCATCAGGCTCCAAATGAACAGATTGCAGAGAGAGTCGTGGTTAGGAGATGATGGGGAGGGGTGTGGGGGGGTAGAATGAGCGTTTCCATGACGACTGCACAGGGCTCCGGTGTGTTGCGTCATGGACCAAACACTGTGTGTGTGCGTTTGTGTGTGTGTGCGTGTGTGTCACTGTGTGTGTGTTCGTGTGTGTGTGTGTTCGTGTGTGTGTGTGTGTGTGATAGAGAAAAAGTGTACGTGAGAGTGTTACAGTAATGGCACCTGCACTGGGGGATGCCACCATTTTCTGTCGCCTGCTCCGAAAAGGATGAGACAGGGGTTATCTGCCTCCACACACATACACCCGACACTCACACCACATTTGTCTCCCGGTGCGCACACATGTGTATGTGTGTGACACATGTGACATATACACTTCTCTCTCCAGTCTTCTCACATCCTGTGTGAGCTAGTTTGAGAACAGAATAATGCTATTGTAGGTGTGAATGGCATTTCACCTGTCCAAGCTAGCTATACATTCAAGTAGGAGGACAACTGGTGCAGTGTGTAGGTGTAGGGTAGTAGCCTCCACACTGAGATTACTGGCCAGATGAATCAGACCCAGTGTTCACAATTATATTCCTACATCTTGGTCATTCAGCAGACCCTCTTATCCAGAGTGACCTACAATTAGGGAAGGCAATACTACCATATAGCATGATTCCTCCAGGTAAAACCTTGTTAGTGGCGATCACAGTGTTAAAGTAACTGTCCAGTGTTCCCAGATTTCTATGAAATATGACCTTTAATTACTTACAATATGAGTTAAATAGTTTACAATATAATTAAATATGTTAAAAAGCAGCTTTTCTGTATTGGAATGCTGTGGGAGTATCCCAACAACAGAATGGTGTTGGCATATACCAGTCATTTTTTTTTAAATGATGCGAGTAGACCGCTGATTGGCCAGCTCATCCTCCTCTAGACCGCTGATTGGCCAGCTCATCCTCCTCAGGAGTATGACATCATACTCTGAGTAAATAGCAAGCATATTTTTTTTAACGGTCTGTTTGAGATACAAGTTTGAGATGGGGTCTTTGAAGTGTTTTTTTCTCCATTTTATGCTTTGGCCACAAATATGAGTATAGGACGAGTCAATAACATTATTTGGGTATGAGTTAACAGAAGTGAGATTTTCACTGAACAGTTAGCTACTTTAAGATAAAAAGATAATCTGATCGACAACTATAACACTAGGGCTGAGTACCCTGGTGCAACGGCAGGTCTTTGAGAGTTGATGTTGAAGCTGTGTGTGTCTTTCACAGTGATGTTGAAGGCCTGTGTGTGTGTGCTCATTAAGAGTCTACCGTGCTGTGGGTGTGAAGCCATTTTGATTAGAACATTAGCAGGACACCATCACCTGAACGCACACCCACTGAGAGTGACGACAGATAGGACAGAGGACACACTCTCTCTCCCCTTCTCTTCCTCTCCATCACCTATTCCCTCTCACACACTCTCTCCCTCCCTGCCCATACCGACTCCATATCTCTCTCTTTCCCCATTCTCTCTCTTTCTCTCTCTTCTGACAGATTGCCGTATGGCCAAGGCAACACAAAAGTTGAAATAATGGAACACATGCTGACATTTGGAGACCAAAGCACAGCAAATCAACCTGGAGGATTCCTCCATTTAAAACAACTGAGCCTCCATTGGAACAATGGCTTAAAAGTTACAGTGGGGAAAAAAAGTATTTAGTCAGCCACCAATTGTGCAAGTTCTCCCACTTAAAAAGATGAGAGAGGCCTGTAATTTTCATCATAGGTACACGTCAACTATGACAGACAAAATGAGGAAAAAAAATCCAGAAAATCACATTGTAGGATTTTTAATGAATTTATTTGCAAATTATGGTGGAAAATAAGTATTTGGTCAGTAACAAACGTTTCTCAATACTTTGTTATATACCCTTTGTTAGCAATGACACAGGTCAAACGTTTTCTGTAAGTCTTCACAAGGTTTTCACACACTGTTGCTGGTATTTTGGCCCATTCCTCCAAGCAGATCTCCTCTAGAGCAGTGATGTTTTGGGGCTGTCGCTGGGCAACACGGACTTTCAACTCCCTCCAAAGATTTTCTATGGGGTTGAGATCTGAAGACTGGCTAGGCCACTCCAGGACCTTGAAATGCTTCTTACGAAGCCACTCCTTCGTTGCCCGGGCGGTGTGTTTGGGATCATTGTCATGCTGAAAGACCCAGCCACATTTCATCTTCAATGCCCTTGCTGATGGAAGGAGGTTTTCACTCAAAATCTCACGATACATGGCCCCATTCATTCTTTCCTTTACACGGATCAGTCGTCCTGGTCCCTTTGCAGAAAAACAGCCCCAAAGCATGATGTTTCCACCCCCATGCTTCACAGTAGGTATGGTGTTCTTTGGATGCAACTCAGCATTCTTTGTCCTCCAAACACGACGAGTTGAGTTTTTACCAAAAAGTTATATTTTGGTTTCATCTGACATTCTCCCAATCCTCTTCTGGATCATCCAAATGCACTCTAGCAAACTTCAGACGGGCCTGGACATGTACTGGCTTAAGCAGGGGGACACGTCTGGCACTGCAGGATTTGAGTCCCTGGCGGCGTAGTGTGTTACTGATGGTAGGCTTTGTTACTTTGGTCCCAGCTCTCTGCAGGTCATTCACTAGGTCCCCCTGTGTGGTTCTGGGATTTTTGCTCACCGTTCTTGTGATTATTTTGACCCCACAGGGTGAGATCTTGCGTGGAGCCCCAGATCGAGGGAGATTATCAGTGGTCTTGTATGTCTTCCATTTCCTAATAATTGCTCCCACAGTTGATTTCTTCAAACCAAGCTGCTTACCTATTGCAGATTCAGTCTTCCCAGCCTGGTGCAGGTCTACAATTTTGTTTCTGGTGTCCTTTGACAGCTCTTTGGTCTTGGCCATAGTGGAGTTTGGAGTGTGACTGTTTGAAGTTGTGGACAGGTGTCTTTTATACTGATAACAAGTTCAAACAGGTGCCATTAATACAGGTAACGAGTGGGGGACAGAGGAGCCTCTTAAAGAAGAAGTTACAGGTCTGTGAGAGCCAGAAATCTTGCTTGTTTGTAGGTGACCAAATACTTATTTTCCACCATAATTTGCTAATAAATTCATAAAAAATCCTACAATGTGATTTTCTGGATTTCTTTTTCTCAATTTGTCTGTCATAGTTGACGTGTACCTATGATGAAAATTACAGGCCTCTCTCATCTTTTTAAGTGGGAGAACTTGCACAATTGGTGGCTGACTAAATACTTTTTTTCCCCACTGTATACGTATTCAGACACATAGTAAATGGGTTATAAGCTATAACATTCATTTCGGGCAGACGGATACAGTAGTAAATAGGTTGAGTTAAAACTGGACATGGAACATGAGTGGTTATTTGGGTAAACTGGCCTCAGTAGCATCTATTTCCTTCTGCACAGCGGGATAGCAGCTGGCCTGACACACACACACACAGCCGTGGTGTAGCGTAGCGTGGTGCTAACCCGGGCGGGCGGTCGCATTGAGAGATGTGAGGGTCTCCACAGACCAGGGATGGTTATAGTGGTCCATTAGCGGCTGCTCTGAGCCCAGAGGAGAAATCTGGGTCAGAACTATGTGTGAGAGAGAGAGAGAGAGAGAGAGAGAGAGAGAGAGAGAGAGAGAGAGAGAGAGAGTGTGTCTTCATATTAGCCCTATCCTGGTTAGTCCTCCTCCATTCTACTCTTTCCTCTACAAACATATGTCAATGGTAACACATTACGTATGACTCAGATGGTATGACTGTGTACAAGATGAGAGAGAATTGTCATTATATCTGGGCTGGTGGATTCTGAGTGTGATATAAGGATACAGGGTGAGAAAATGACATCCTCACAGCCAAACGCTTACACACCCACACACACACACACCGTGAAATAATGGGAAAGGAGAATCTGCTACTGTAGGAAGGTGGCTGACTCTAAAGACAGCTTAAAGCCAAGACAGTATAACCGTGCCTAGCTATTAAGAGCACTATTCATTGTTTCACAGCTTCAGTATGACTTTCCCATAGTCATGGTTCCTGTGCTGCACTAGTAAGTACATCATCCGTGCATCCTCTTCTGACATAAACTCAGCAAAAAAAGAAACTGCCCTTGTTCAGGACCCTGTCTTTCAAAGATAATTTGTAAAAATCCAAATAACTTCACAGATCTTCATTGTAAAGGGTTTAAACACTGTTTCCCATGCTTGTTCAATGAACCATAAACAATTAATGAACATGCACCTGTGGAACGGTCGTTATGACACTAACAGCTTACAGGCGGTAGGCAATTAAGGTCACAGTTATGAAAACTTAGGACACTAAAGAGGCCTTTCTACTGACTCTGAAAAACACCAAAAGAAAGATGCCCAGGGTCCCTGCTCATCTGCGTGAACGTGCCATAGGCATGCTGCAAGGAGGCATGAGGACTGCAGATGTGGACAGGGCAATAAATTGCAATGTCCGTACTGTGAGACGCCTAAGTCAGCGCTACAGGGAGACAGGACGGACAGCTGATCGTCCTCACAGTGGCAGACCACGTGTAACAACAACTGCACAGGATCGGTACATCCGAACATCACACCTGCGGGACAGGTACAGGATGGCAACAACAACTGCCCGAGTTACACCAGGAACACACAATCCCTCCATCAGTGCTCAGACTGTCCGTAATAGGCTGAGAGAGGCTGGACTGAGGGCTTGTAGGCCTGTTTTAAGGCAGGTCCTCACCAGGAATCACCGGCAACAACGTCGCCTATGGGCACAAATCCACTGTTGCTGGACCAGACATTACTGGCAAAAAGTGCTCTTCACTGACGAGTCACGGTTTTGTCTCACTAGGGGTGATGGTCGGATTCGCGTTTATCGTCGAAGGAATGAGCGTTACACCGAGGCCTATACTCTGGAGCGGGATTGATTTGGAGGTGGAGGGTCCGTCATAGTCTGGGGCGGTGTGTCACAGCATCATCGGACTGAGCTTGTTTTCATTGCAGGCAATCTCAACGCTGTGCGTTACAGGGAAGACATCCTCCTCCCTCATGTGGTACCCTTCCTGCAGGCTCATCCTGACATGACCCTCCAGCATGACAATGCCACCAGCCATACTGCTCGTTCTGTGCATGATTTCCTGCAAGACAGGAATGTCAGTGTTCTGTCATGGCCAGCGAAGAGCCCGGATCTCAATCCCATTGAGCACGTCTGGGACCTGTTGGATCGGAGGGTGAGGGCTAGGGCCATTCCCCCCAGAAATGTCCGGGAACTTGCAGGTGCCTTGGTGGAAGAGTGGAGTAACATCTCACAGCAAGAACTGGCAAATCTGGTGCAGTCCATGAGGAGGAGATGCACTGCAGTACTTAATGCAGCTGGTGGCCACACCAGATACTGACTGTTACTTTTGATTTTGACCCCCCCTTTGTTCAGGGACACATTATTCCATTTCTGTTAGTCACATGTCTGTGGAACTTGTTCAGTTTATGTCTCAGTTGTTGAATCTTGTTATGTTCATGCAAATATTTACACATGTTAAGTTTGCTGAACATAAACGCAGTTGACAGTGAGAGGACGTTTTATGTCCAATACATATCTCATTTTCATACAGTCGAGTATATCTCAACTCCACGATACCACATCCGCAGAGTTAAGTGAACCTCCGACTTCTTCGAGTCGCTGTGAAGTCGATACTTACATTTTTTAAATTCTTAAACCCTTATCATGTACCTATGTTTGTCCTCTGTTGTTGCATGCCTTTCTTTGTTTGCTGAAATCCATCCTTTTTTATAAAACGTTTTATGAAAAAGTATGGATTTCAGCAAACAAAGAAAGGCACGGAACAACAGAGGACAAACACTGAGTATACCAAACATTAGGAACACCTTCCTAATATTGAGTTGCACCCCCCTGTTATCCTCAGAACAGCCTCAATTCGTCGGGGCATGGACTATACAAGGTGTTGAAGGCGTTCCACAGGAATGCTGGCCCATGTTGACTCCAATACTTCCCACAGTTGTGTCATGTTGGCTGGATGCCCTTTGGGTGGTGGACCATTCTTGAAACACACAGGAAACGGTTGAGCGTGAAAAATCCAGCAGCGTTGCAGTTCTTGACACAAACCGGTGCGCCTGGCACCTACTACCATACTCCGTTCAAAGGCACTTCAATCTTTTGTCTTGCCCATTCACCCTCTGAATGGCACACATACACAATCCATGTCTCAATTGTCTCAAGGCTTAATAATCCTTCTTTAACCTGTCTCCTCTCCTTCATCTACACTGATTGAAGTGGATTTAACAAGTGACAACAATAAGGGATCATAGCTTTCACCTAGATTCACCTTGTCAGTCTAAGTCTTGGAAAGAGCAGGTGTTCTTATTGTTTTGTATACTCTGTGTTGTACACAAAACTAGGCCATGGGAACGGGGTTAGGAGACCCAGCTGCCTGTACATAGCAGACAGAGGAGACATGATAGAGGAGAGGAGAGGAGGCGAAGAGGAGAGGAAAGAATGAACCGTCTGAAAAGGGCATAGAGTATTTGGGAGTGTTAGGTTGAGCATAGCCTTAGGGTGCAGTTGACCATCAGGGTTATTGTTACAGAAAGGCAGAGTCGGAAGCAAGGTGCACATCATTCTCCAGCTTTTGCCTTCTTATTCAAGCTTCCATATAAATTATTCCATGTTACTGCTTTTGTTATACATGCTTAAGTATTGAAGCTGTATTAATGCACACTCAGACGCAGAATGTCTTACCCTGGTCCTCTGGGGTACCGCTTTCCTATAATCACAATAACAATGGACATGATGGAAATGATTAACCAATGGAACCTTTATGGGATGAAAATATGTCTTCGTCCCAAATGTCACCCTATTCCCTACATATTGCACTACTTTTGACCAGAGCCCTATAGCCCCTGGTCAAAAGTAGTGCACTATAAAGGGAATAGGGTGACATTTGGGACGCATCCTATACCTGACCATGGTATTGGTTTGAAGCAACTTCATCCTACAGTTCTGTATTTGAGGGTAAATGTCCATACCTTAGGTTTCTCATCCACAATCTGCTGTCTGATGTCCTTCTGCTTCTCCAGTAGTCTCTCCATTCTCTTGCTCTGAGCATCCTCCAACTACACACAGACAAATACAGGGGTAGGCAAGAGTAAGGTGGAGCCACTACGCAATACATACCATATAACAAACACAAACAAATCCACAGGCATGCAGGCCCTGACGGACACACACACACAAAAAGATGGCGGAGGGCGCGAGTCTTGCCGGTTCCTGCTTGACTTTGCTTTTGTATTGCTATTTTTGCATTAATTATTACTTTGTTTGCTCAGAATGTTCGTGCAAAAATGTCCTACAAACGACAAACACTTCTGGATCATGAATGGGAAGTTACACACGTCTCTCGGCCTCCCAGATCTGGAATACTACATTTGTTACTTTGTTCCCGGCACAGCGGGCTTACCCTGTTGCTCCTGGCCGAGATGACCAAAGGCAACGCTGGCAATGAATAACAAGAAAGAAAGGAAGACTCCAAGCCAGGCTGAAAAGACGGGCTACACGGCCTCCTCTTCCTAGTATCTTGATGGCTAATGTCCAATCGCCAGAAAATACATTTGTGAACTCAGAGCAAGGCTTCAATCGCAGAGGGACATCAGGGAATGCTGTGTCTTTGTTTTTACAGAGACATGGCTTACGGACAATTAACTCGACTCTGCTATTCAACCATATGCCTTTTCCATTTTCCGTATGGATCGAACGGCGGCTTCTGTTGAAAGTAGGGGGGAGGTGTATGCTTCCTCGTCAACAATTCCTTGTGTACCAAAGTTGAAAACATCCCGAGCTCCTGTTCACCCGACCTGGAGTTTCTGAAGCTAAAATGCTGACCCCACTATATGCCAAGGGAATTCACGTGTTATTATCACAGCTGTGTACATACAGTACAACCACAAGCAAACATCAAGGCGGCACTCATCGAACTGTTAAAGAACATTAGCCAGCAAGAAACCACTCACCCGGAAGCAGTCTTTACAGGAGATTTTAACCAAGCAAGATTAAAACAAATTCTTCCAAAGTATCACCAACATGTATCCTGCCCCATGTATCCTGCCCGCTCTGTGGTGGACCATGTGTACACAAACATCCGTTAAGCTCTGAGAGCCTGTACTGCAACATTCAATGTCAGCCTTGGAGACAACAGGCGGTGAGGATTGGCAACAACCTGTTGTCTAACCTAAAATAACCTACGATTACTTCAACAATAAACAGTCACTGTGACTCTTAACACAGGGGCCCCCCAGGGGTGTGTCCTCAGCCCTCTGCTGTACTCCCTGTTCACCCACGACTGCGTGGCTTTGCTCAACACCAACTCCATCATCAAGTTTGCTGTCAACACCACAGTTGTAGGCTTGATAACCAACAAGGACGAGTCAGCCTATAGGGAGGAGGTAAGTGAACTGGCATTGTGGTGCCAGGACAACAACCTTTCCCTCAACATCAGCAAAACAAAGGAGTTGATTGTTGATTTCAGGAAGCAGAGGAGGGAACACCCCCCGATCCACATCAACGGGACGCAGTAGAAAGAGTCAGCAGTTTTAAGTTCTTCAGCGTCCACATCCCAGAGGACTTGACATGGACGAACAATACCACCAATCTTGTAAAGAGGGCGCAATAGTGCCTCTACATCCTAAGGCGGCTGAAGAAATGTGGCATGCCACCCTGGGTCCTCTCCAAATACTACCGCTGCATCATCGAGAGCACCTGAACGGTTGCATCACGGCCTGGTATGGGAATTGCTCCGCCCACGACCACAAGGCCCTTCAGCGGCCAGTGAAGACGGCCCAGTACATCACTGGGACCGTATTTCCATCCGTCCAGGACGTCTACTTGAAACAGTGCCTGAGGAAGTCCCGCAGCATCGTCAAGGACCCCACACACCCCAGCCACCAGCTGTTCACTGCCTTACCGTCGGGTAGACGGTATCGGAGCATGAGGTCTGATACCAACAGGCTCAGAGACAGTCGACAAGCCATCAGACTTTGGAACACTTGAACTGGACTGACCACCTTCACTGACTCTCCGCACCTTAGCACACACCCACTCATGCTACACACACCTCACAACTGCTGCTACCAGACCCTTCCATGATACACGTGTAAATATTGTACTATAAATTGTGCCTTCCTGTATTATACTTATGCTAAAATGTTTATTCTATTCTATTGAGTCATTTACTTTGTTTGTATTCTTGTCTTTTATTATTAGGTGTGCTTGCAAAGCACAACTCTAGATTCAATGATCTCCCAATGCATTTCAATGGCAAAAAAAAAGGCCCATAGACTTCAATCTTGTCTCCCGAGTGGCGCAGTGGTCTAAGGCACTGCATCGCAGTGCTAGCTGTCCCACTAGAGATCCTGGTTTGAATCCAGGCTCTGTCGTAGCCGACCGGAAGACCCATGGGGCGGCGCACAATTGGCCCAGCGTCATCCAGGGTATGGGAGGGAATGGCCGGCAGGCTCAGTTGGTAGAGCATGGCGTTTGCAACACCAGGGTTGTGGGTTTGATTCCCACGGGGGGCCAGTTTGACATTTTTTTAAAATAATAATGTATGCACTCACTAACTGTAAGTCGCTCTGGATAAGAGCGTCTGCTAAATGACTAAAATGTAAAATGTAATTATAAAAATAGAAAAATCACCAAACCAACTTTGAGATGTTCAGACTGGCCCAACTTAGATTGCTTGTCAAAATATATTTCATACTTTTGGAACTATAACCATTTTAAATGTGCATAAATTAACATGGGTTTGAATGAGAAACATAGGAATAGTGGTTGATATTCAAAATGGTACTGCTCCTTAGTTAATTAAGCTACAAGACCAACTTTAAAACGTTCAGGCTCTCCTAACTTCAAATTCTCGGAAACCTTTAGTTTAGTGGCGCAGCAGTCTATGGCACTATATCATCCACAGCCTGGGGTTCGATATCCCCCCTCCCCCAAAAAAACTATTTTAATGAGCATAAAATAACATTTTACATTTAGCAGACGCTCTTATCCAGAGCGACTTACAGTTAGTGAGTGCATACATTATTATTTTTCATACCCCCCGTGGGAATCAAACCACAACCCTGGCGTTGCAAACGCCATGCTCTACCAACTGAGCTACATCCCTGCCGGCCATTCCCTCCCCTACCCTGGACGACACTGGGCCAATTGTGCGCCGCCCCATGGGTCTCCCAGTCTGGGCCTGGATTCGAACCAGGATCTCTAGTGGCACAGCTAGCACTGTGATGCAGTTCATTAGACCACTGCGCCACTCGGGAGGCCTTCCCAACACTAACTGAACCATTCAAGCAAGAGACACCAAACCAACTTTCACATGTTTGGGCTATCTTAACTTCTAATTCTTAAAAACATGTATCAATTATAACTATATAAATGTGCATAAATGAGCATACATTAACTCACCAACAGTAACCCTTGAACTGTTCAAGCTAGAACAGTTTCACATTTTCAATCTATCCTAACTTCAAATTCTTTTTTATCTTTTTCAACTATAACTATAGACATGTACATACATTTGCATAAAGTAACTCACCAACAGTAACTCACCAACAGTAACTCTTGAACTGTTCAAGCTAGAGACACCAACTATTACATGTTCAGGCTATCCAATCCAATCAATCAATCAGCCAATCAATCAATTTTTACATCTACCTACTTTGTCAACTAATTTATAACCAGTCACTACCATTACTACTGCAGGCACTACCACTACAATAACTTATTTTCAAAACCCTAAATACTTTAAAACAAACTAGCAAGCATACCACATTTTCTTCAGGAAATGTACTTTTATAGTTTCTTATTGTTGTTGCATTGTCGAGAAGGAACGTGCAAGTAAGAATTTCGTTGGACGTGTATCCTGTACATACAACTAATAAAACTTGAAACACACACAAACTTACCCGTTTGATATACTGCACCACCTCATTGACAAACGACCTGTTGATTTCCAGCTTCTCTCTGTAAACATCGAGAGATGTCAGCACTAACCTCACTTTAACATTCCTCAAATCTAACCTAGGATTACTTTAACAATCAACAATCCTAACATTCCTGGTTCCAATCTAGCTCAAAGGACCATATATTAAAGTCGGTAGGTCTGCCTGATGACCTATGACACTTACTAGCATTAAGTCTTTCTGTCAAAATAACTGAATCGTTTGATTATAATGCATGTGCATAGATCAGTCAGTGAAGCATGAACCTTCATCGCCATCTGGTGGCCTTGTGCATATACAGATAAACACACGTATCAGGAGGCCTCCTCCCCAACCCCATGTACTTACTCCTCTGTCACGTTCTTGTTGTTGGCCTTTGCTTCATTAATCTTCTCCTGTCTTTTCTTGTCCATCTTCTTCTTAAGATCTTTCTTTTCCCTTTGGAGAAGGAAAGTGAAACAATTGCCCCATGAACTACTTGCATGTGTCTGTGTGTGCATGTGTGTGTGCGTATGTGTGTATGTGTGCATGTGTGTGTGCGTATGTGTGTGTGTGGGCGGCAGGTAGCCTAGTGGTTAAGAGCGTTGGTTCGAGTCCCTGAGCCGACTAGGTGAAAAATCTGTCGATGTGCCCTTGAGCAAGGCACTTAACCCTAATTGCTCCTGTAAGTCGCTCTGCTAAATGACTAAAAGTGTGTGTGTGTGTGTGTGTGTGTGTGTGTGCGTGTGTGTGTGTGTGTGCGTTTTCTTACTTGTCACAGATGTCTCTGATCTTCTTCAACTGGGCACTCTGACATTCCTCTGCTATGGTTGTCAACTTCTCCACAAGCTAGAGATAGATCGAGAACAACACCACTGCTTATCCTACAGTTTGTCTGCCTCATAAGATATGATCCCTAACTCATGGTTTCTGTTTAACTCAGGCATGATCTGCTGACTTTGGAGAATATAATTGGTCCAGTCAGTTTTATTCTCTTCTGCATGGATAAATCCTGACACCTCATTCACACAAACTGTACACAGAACAGTGACTACACTCAGCATTTTCATCTCCCATAGCAGTAGAGGAGCACTGGGACATCTTTCCACTGATCTAAGGTCAGCACAGCAGAGTGAGTAATGAAGCCCAGAGGGAGCCGAGTCATTAAACACAAGCCAAGACTTAGCATTATCCTGAGTTGAGTGTTACTGCACTTGGTGCTGATTCAACGCAAATAAAATATGCATGCTGAATGAGTTTATGTGTGTGTCCTCTAGTATCACTCTGCTTGAGGATAGGGATTAGGTGTGTATACCATTTTGATGTGTTCTTTTTTCTGGTACTTCTCGCTGTAATACTGCTCCTGTCTCAGTGTGAGTAGCTGTTGTTGCTGCTTCTCCTTCAGCTCAGACAGTCTCTGACTGGACTCCTGGTCCAACACACACAGCTCCTGCTCTAGGGACGACAGATACTGCTCCGACCTGCTACACACACACACAAATACAGTACACACACATGGAGGTAGATAAGTGCTAACAAACACAAACACAAATGCATGCTCAGTGCACACACGCACACATACACACTGTTATCTGTGGAAGGCTCTACCCACTGAGCACCCACATGGAAGAGAGAAAACGTGAATGGAGCGAGAGAGCGAGCGAGAGAGACATAGAGAGAGACACATAGTGAGAGAAATAGAGGGATACAGGAAGAAGGGCAGGGAGGAGTAGGAGGAGAAGAGGAGGGCTACCTACCTTTTCTTACCGTCTCGTTTGTGGCTCTTCTGCAGCGCGGAGCGCCTGCGCTGGTGCTGGTTCTGCAGCTCTGCAGCCCTGGCCGTGTGCTCCTTGATCAGCTCGCTGGTCTTACGGTGGTGTTTCCTTACCAACTCCTTCATCTCCTTATACTGCCTCCTCTGCTCCCTCACAACGCCCTTCTGCTGCTTCAACTCCTCCAGTGTCTGGGCCTCCATCTCTGGAGGAAGGTGGGAGGATAGAGGGATGGAGGAAAGGAAAAGAGAGAAGGAGGGAGGATAGAGGGATGGAGGAAAGGAAAAGAGAGAAGGAGGGAGGGAGGAGGGGTGGGGGGAGAGAGGACATGAGTGTTTGATCAATTGCTTTCTACCTGTATTTGTTTTGCTCCTTCACAGATAGTGTGCACCATTCCTTCATGTTTCAGATTGGTGATGTCATGCAATCTGTTTACATGTATAGATCGAGGGCAGCAGGCAGGTAGAGTAGTGGTTAGCGAGGTGAGCCAGCAACCGGAGGATTGCCAGTTTGAATCCTGGGTCTGATGGGCAAAAAAAAATCTGCCTGCCGTTGTGCCCTTGAGCAAGGCACTTAACCCCCCACAACAACTGCTCCACGGGTGGCCCCCAGCTCCAACCTGTAAGTGTGTCTTTCGGGGGTTTGGGATGAAGCGGAGGACACATTTCAGGTGGACCTTGTGTACAATTGATGAATAAAGTCATCTTTATATGAGCATACGTTACGGTGTGCAGTCTTACCTGTAAGAACACTCTGGATGACATCCTCAGTCTTGACTGCTGGTTTCACTGAACCTGATACACATTATATACACTTGTTAGTGAGGGGTTTGCCAGATCAAGTCGGTTGCAAATTTACTGGTTGCCAGATTTGACCTGTACCTGTGGGCCGTGGCTGGTGGCTAACCAGGCTGGGGGGTTTGGGGGAGATGATGGGGGCGTGGTTGACCCCGTTCTCTGCGGGCAGGGTCACCCGGGGGTCAGGCTCCATGGGGTCATCACCACCCGCATCCACCTGCCAATCAAACACATTGACAACGATACTGATACACTGCATTTATGAGGCACTTTTCACTGGGTCTCAAAGCATTTTACCAGGTCCACACTACTTTTCACATTTAGCACATCATCTGGATAGAGTGTAGGCGTCTTTCCAATGCATGACACACAAGGGACATTACAGCCCAACACATACATGGTAATTCTGAGAATGTTTTTGCGGCCTATGCATTGAGATGTAAATAAGCAGAGTAGAACCATACAATTCCATTACTCCATTACAAACATAAGCTACTGTACAGCAAATATACAACAGCACAATCAATACACCACACACCCAGAGCCTACCTGCAGCCTGTTGGAAACCTTGTAGACATAGCTTTGGTACCCCACTCTCAGCATGGCTCAGACCAAAGTCACACTGACAACACTCTCTAACGTTTCACTAACATTTAGCAAATGTTCTCCTTACGTCGTCTCAATGTTCTCTCTAGGTTCACTCCAACCCTGACTTGTTGTAGTACTTGGCATGTATTTGTTTCAAATGTTATTCAGCTAAACCACCTGTTGTTACTGAGTCCTCTCTCTTTGAGTCTGTTCTGGACAGGAGAGGACAGTCTGTTCTCCTCTGCTCTCCTCTACTTTCTCATCTTTCTTCCTCTCCCTCTGACACTCCAGTGGAAAGCCCACTATATCACTAGGCGACCGTTGTCATGGTGCCAGCATGTACAAGCTCTCTATTGGCTGTCCCTGTGGGTAATCAGTACAGCTGGCCAATCAGGCGAGACAGCTCCCTTAGGACCCACCTCCACCACTCCGAACTGCCTTACGACCCCTCAGAGCTCACCCCCCTTACACCCACAACCTCCCCTCCTACACCTCCTCATCCCTTATCTCATAACCCTCACCCTTCATCTCTGTCTCCCCCTGCCCCATGACTCCCTCCCTCCCTCCCTCCTAGCCCTCAACCCTCAGTTCCTAAGCCCTGGTAAAAAGCTCTAACCCAATCATCTCTTCACAAAGAGACAGGCCTACTGCCTGGGGAGATGCTCATTGATCTGTTACTTATCGATTCGTGTGGGGATGACACACACCTCTTTGCTGTCCTCCTCCTCTGCTCCCTCCTCCAAAGTGAGAGCTGCCAGTTGATTGGCTCTCTGCTCCATCAGGTTGACGTAACGGATGGGATTGGACAACGCCTCGATGACGTCTGAGGAAGAGAACAAGGGGGGTGGGGACGACGACAGCGGAAGCATAAACATAGTTAGAACTCTATGGTTAGTCCTATACCCGTATTATGTAAGGTATGTCAGCCATTGTACCTGCGAATGTATCAGGGACATAGTCCTTGACCTCTACATAGACAAACAGAGCAGGGAGTGTCAGAGCCTGGTTCTTCTCATTCCTCAGACCAATGTAGTGGTAACCTGGAACACACACACACACACACACACACACACACACACACACACACACACACACACACACAGGGGTGAGCGATCAGAAGTTAAAGGACTGTTACACTGTATCACTCAAGCAGAACAATGGACCAGAATGGTAATCAGTCAGACTAACAAGCTATAGGCCTCACCTGGGCGGATGGCATTCACAGGAATGATGCGATGGCCAATGAACTTCCCTCCATCCTCAAACACAGAAATCCTCATCGAGGCCAGAGTGGGAAGAACCACCTGAGGAACATCAAACACACACAAACAAACACCCATGTAAGGACACATTAACCTGGGAGTTCTTGGTTTTAAAGAACTACAAATCCCATAATAATTTGCTCTATGATGTTTTAAACAGTGATTTACACACATAATTCAATAGAACATTATATCTATGGGTTTCTCGAGGATGAAAGCTTCCTCCTCACAGACAGGGTTGACAACATTACCCTGGATGATCTTAAAGGGGTAATCTGACGATCAAATCAAATCAAAGTTTATTTGGCACGTTTATTTGGCACAGGATGCTTGCTTGCAAGCTCTTCCTCAACAATGGAGTAATACTAAGTCATATAAAACAAATACACATGAGAATTCTCACTATATATATACAAGGTCAATACCAGTAACAATCAATGTCAAGGATACTGGTGACAGTTGAGGTAAGGCAAAAAAGGTTTGTAGCAATCACAATTTATATTATATATATATTTACCTTAAAGAACTACAAATCCCATAACAGTCTGCCCTATATTATGCTTTACCTTCTTGAGAGTGAAGGCCTCCTCCTCCCAGACAGGGTTGACAGCGTTGCCCTGAGACGTCTTGGTCTTAAAACCCTTCCTTCTGGTGTCCACCGGCAGACCAAACATATCTATCTCCACATACGTCCCCACCTTCTTATCAGTCAGGAACTGGCCTGAGATGATCTGGAGACAGATTGATGAGGATAATAAATACACATGAGAGTTGTAATGTCCGTGCACGCATACACATACATTCACACGCGCACACACACTAACACGCACGTACGCGCACACACAGATAAGCACCTTCACAGACAACGTGTTGGCTACGATGCCATCCACAGTGCTCTCAGCAAAGGGATCAAAGTGTTTGTCCGGTCGTCTCATGAACTCTGGTTTCAGCCTGTAGCCACACTTCCCATTGTACTCATACATGCCCAGGTTCAACATCATGGACAGGTCTGAAGGAGAGAGAGAGAGAAGGAGAAAGAGGGAGGGAGAGAGAGAGAGAGAAGGGGATAAAGAGAGTGAAAGAGAGAGAGTTACAAAAATACAAAGCTCAAACAGTACTTCCCCAATTCACTACGATTACTATTAACCTCTAACCCCAACCGTAACAAACCAATGATCTACTGATGTAGCCCTTACCAATAGTAGTGTCAGGTCTTACCTATGGTCTAGTGCGAACGGAATCAGTTCTTACCTATGGTCTAGTGCAGGGTTCTTCAATTCCGGTCCTGGAGGGCCGAAACACTTCTGTTTTTTATTTCTACCTGGTAGTTAATTGCACTCACCTGGTGTCCCAGGTCTGAATTAGCCCCTGATTAGAAGTAGAGGATGAAAAACAGAGGTGTTTCGGCCCTCCAGGACCGGAATTGAAGAACCCTGGTCTAGTGCGAACCGAATCAGCTCTTACCTATGGTCTAGTGCGAACTGAATCAGGTCTTACCTATGGTCTAGTGCGAACGGAATCAGGTCTTACCTATGGTCTAGTGCGAACGGAATCAGTTCTTACCTATGGTCTAGTGCGAACGGAATCAGTTCTTACCTATGGTCTAGTGCGAACGGAATCAGTTCTTACCTATGGTCTAGTGCGAACGGAATCAGGTCTTACCTATGGTCTAGTGCGAACGGAATCAGGTCTTACCTATGGTCTAGTGCGAACCGAATCAGGTCTTACCTATGGTCTAGTGCGAACGGAATCAGTTCTTACCTATGGTCTAGTGCGAACGGAATCAGGTCTTACCTATGGTCTAGTGCGAACGGAATCAGGTCTTACCTATGGTCTAGTGCGAACCGAATCAGGTCTTACCTATGGTCTGGAAGTTGAGGGCCACCAGTTGACAGCCAGCATTCCAGAAGAGCTGAGGGTTGTAGTTGGAGGAGTCTACTCTGGTGCCTTTAGGGTAGATACGACTCAGCTGCAGCTTGTTATACCTGGACACACTCCGTTAAGGAGAGGACATCTGGAGAGTGGTTTGACCTTCTGCACTGAGATATCTAGTACTTAGATGGATAGGGGAGACCGGGGAACAAAGTAACACAGGGTCAGTTGTAACAGCTTAATAACTCAAATTAGAAACCACATAGAAAGCTGATATTCAATGTGCTAATGCTTGGTTAGTATTACTACAAGCCTAAGAAGTTTTGTTTAAATCTATCAATTACTTTTAGTTTTATTGACAAAAATTGTTTGTATAAAAAATATTATTAATCTAACTATAATAATATTTTCATAATAAGCAAAAGCCTAAAAGTGTTACTTTGATCCCCGGTCTCCCCTACCCTTACTTAACCAGGGAAGGTGATTTACAAGTTTACGTTGCTTTTGATGTACTTCTTCACTGAAGACAGTTTCAACAAAGGAAAATATTTGAACAGACATTTTAAGTCAATAATCCACACAGATTGGGAAGGATACTCGACAAACTCCACAGGTGACTTGGTGAGCTGCTCCAAGGCTTTGGTCTCCACAAACGATGACATCTGATAGCTCCGATTGATCTCTGGAAATTGATTGATTGGTAATTTCATTTTGAAAATGGCATAACTTATGGAATTGATTCTTATTGCATTTTTTTATATGCAGCTACATTTGAAAGAGTAAATCTGTAACGGAACAACTAACTTCAGATAGTGTGCCAAAAAAATGTGGTTCACAATCACGTGGAATATTAAAACGAGTGTGTATAGTGTTGTTCTTCTGAACAGGTGTGGCCTAAACAGGTGTTGAGTTGGGATCTGGAGTGATGGTCTTACTTTTGGAGGCCTCGAAGGAGTTGAATTTGACTGGCTGGACATAACTGACCAGGTTGGACATCTCCTCTGTGGCAAATGCCTCGCTGCCCGCTGTACCCTGGAGGAGGAACACACAACACACAGTTAGAGAGAGAACAGCCTCCTGTCTTCTCCTCTCCTTTCCTGTCCTTGTTTGACTATTGAGACATAGCCCAAGAGTAAAGTCCTGTGTAGCTCAGTTGGTAGAGCATGGCGCTTGCAACGCCAGGGTTGTGGGTTTGATTCCCACGGGGGGACCAGTATGAAAATAAAAAAAAATGTATGCACTCACAAACTGTAAGTCGCTCTGGATAAGAGCGTCTGCTAAATGACTATAATATAATATAATATAAAGTGTATTTCTGTGAATCTCCACTAGGGGCAGCCTCAGCACACATAAACAGGAGACACCTGAGGCTGTGGGAGAAAGAATGAAGACGTACTGTAGGCTACTTACCTCATCCATGGACCCCTTTTTACAGTCATCATCATCATCATCATCATCGTCGCTCTCTGCCTCAACTTCACCTGAAAGACAAGGGCAGGTTTAAGTTAGCTTCTCAGGTTACATCCTAGTGTTTTCTGAAGGCTTCATGGTCAGAAAGCAACCCCCAGGGTTTGGAGTTCTGAAGGGGGTGAATGAAGGTGTAAGCAATATGGGGACAGATCCACCTAACCTTTTAGTGGGTTTAGGTCAGCTTGCACCATGGGGAGGGAAAGGAAAAGGGGGGAGGGAGCTAGGGATAGGGTTGCAAAATTCCGGAAATGTTCAATAAATTCCCTGGTTTTCCTGAAATCCCGGTTGGAGTTCTCCCAGAATCAGAAGGGAATAAGCAGCAAATCCGGAATCCTCCAACCAGGATTTCTGGAAAACCAGGGAATTTATTGAAAGTTCCCAGAATGCAACCCTAGATAGGGGTATAGGAAAGGGAATTAAGGGAAGGAGCTAGGGAAAGGGAATAGGGGAAGGAAGAAACTAAGGAAGTGACTAGGTCAGCGTTTCCCAAACTTGGCCTTGGGACCCCAAGGGATGCACGTTTTGGTTTTTGCCCTAACACTACACAGCTGATTCAAATGATCAAAGCTTGATGATTTGTTGATTATTTGAATCAGCTATGTCGTACTACAGCAAAAAACAAACGTGCACCCCTTTGGTCCTGAGGACCGTGTTTGGGAAACCCTGGACTAGGTTATATAGAACTAGGGCTACTAGGGGTTGTTTTGTGACCAGGTAAAGGACGGGTATCTGATGGTGTGACCATGGGTATGACTCACCAATGGACTTCCTGCCCTGTGGTCGGAGGCTGAGCTCAGCGACCTCTAGAGGCTGGGAGGACTCGGTCATCTCCTGGTTGGTCGACCCTGGTGGACAACAAATAATGAGTAACCAATATGTGATATATGCAGTGCAGGCTGGTGTCACTTGAAATCGGAGGATGGGCTCATTGTAATGCCTTGATTGTAATGAAGGGAACAGCATCAAACACATGGAAACTATTTCCATTCCAGCCATTACATTGAGGCCGTCCCAAAGATTTCTCCCTCCACCAGCCTCCACTGGATATACAGGTAACTGCCAAAATAAAGGAAACACTTGAGTAAAAAGCAGGTGCTTTCACACAGGTCTGGTTCCTGAGTTAATTAAGCAGTTAACATCCCATCATGCTTAGGGTCATGTGTAAATAAATACAGTTGCCCATTGTTTTGGCTACCATGGCTAGAAGAAGAGGGGTCTCAAAGAAGCATAGGGGGTTTAAAGGGTGTGTGTGTGAGTGTGTGTCTCAGTAACCAGATCTCAACCCAATTGAACACTTATGGGAGATTCTGAAGCCGTGCCTGAGACAGTGTTTTCCACCACCATCAACAAAACACCAAATCATGAAATTTAATGTGAAATAATGGTGTCGCATCCCTCCAATAGAGTTCCAGACATTTGTAGAATCTATGCCAAGGTGCATTGAAGCTGTTCTGGCTCATGGTGGCCCAACACCCTATTAAGACACTTTATGTTGGTGCTTCCTTTATCTTGCCAGTTACCTGCCATCCAGGACCTCTATACCAGGCGGTGTCAGAGGAAGGACCTAAAAATGGTCAGAGTCTAGCCACCCAAGTCATAGACTGTGCTCTCTGCTACCGCACGGCAATGGGTACCGATGCACCAAGTCTGGAACCAACAGGACCCTGAATAGCTTCTACCCCCAAGCCAAAAGACTGCTAAATAGTTAGTCTGGGTAGCTATTTGGTGATCTGCATTGACCCTTTTTGCGCTAACACTTTTGATTCATCACATACGCTGCTGCTACTGTTTATTATCTATCCTGTTGTCTAATCACTTTATCCCTACATATATGTACACATCTACCTCAATGACCTTGTACCCCCGCACATCGACTTGGTACTGGCACCCTGTGCATACAGCCAAGTTAAAGTTCCTCATTGTGGCGCACAATTGGCACAGCGTCGTCCGGGTTTGGCCGGTGTAGGCCGTCATTGTAAATAAGAATGTGTTCTTAACTGACTTGCCTAGTTAAATAAAGGTAAAATAAATAAATAAATAAATTGTGTATTTATTATTAATTATATTATTATGTGTTTTACTTTTCTATTATTTCTCTATTTTCTTTCTTTCTGCATTGTTGGGAAGGGCCCGTACGTAAGCATTCACTGTCAGTCTACACCTGTTGTTTACCAAGCTTGTGCCGAATAAAATTGGATTTGATTTGTCTCTGAAATCCTTCAGAAATCACCATGCAAGGTGAGTGTGTGTCTGTGAGTCTACCAGCAGGGGGCAGTGTGTACTAGTGTATGAGTATGGTGCGTGGCTGGAAGCCCCAGTAGGCTGCTGTTGATGAATGCTGGGTGATTCTGTGTGAAGGGGAATGCTAAGAGCATTGATCCTGCTGCCTGCCTGGCCCTGGTAGTTATAAAACTAACCCTGACACACACACACACACACACACACACACACACACACACACACACACGCAGGCAGGCAGACACACACACACACACAAACGCACACCACACGCCTAGGTTGATATACACACGTGCACCGGAGCCAGAGTTTAGGCCCCACCAGTGAGTGTGTGTGCCTGGGGTGGGACTGGGACTGTATGAGTATATGAAATAGTCAATATCACAGCTCACTGATGGAGAGGGCCATGAAAGTGATGGATGATCAACTACAGCCATCTCTTACTATAAAATGTAGGATTTATGATTGGCAAGCAATTCTCCCACCAGTACTTCTGCTGACCCGTAGCGTTGCACTTTATTATAAATCGGATAACTACCCTCTGTGTGTGAATGGCCTACAAGATACTTGTTTTTCTGTTGCTGCTGTGTGTGTGTCCCATACCTGTGCTGGGAGAAGAGGGCTCATGCACACTGGATGAGTCGCTGTATGTGTTGGAGGCCTGTTCTGACAGTTTCTTCTTGGTGCTCGATGTCTTGATGTGTTTCTTCTTGTTCTTCACCAGAATCTTTCCCATCAGATCCATAGGACTGGGCAGGGGTACTCCTGGTTCCAACTAGAGACAAAGAGAGAGGGGTGAAGGGAGAGAGAGGGAGCGAGAGATTGAGAGAGGGAGCGAGAGAGGGAGAGAGAGGGAGGGAGAAAGAGAGACATAAGTTACTCTTTACGTAACAAGCAAGCAAAGGTCCTACTAACGATGATGTTGGTGGGTGTGTGTACTAGGCAAGGGTATCAAAACAAACGTAGTATTGTGATGATGAGAGGGTGTTGATCATTGTGTTAAAGGCTTCTTAGTGAACTGAATGAAAAAAAGGCCATTACAAGCTGGTTTGGCAGTGTGTTTAGTTTACAGCTTCAAAGGTGTTTAGTTCACAGCTTCAAGAGTGTTTAGTTACCAGCTTCAAAAACGTTTAGGTTACAGCTTCAAAAGTGTTTAGTTTACAGCTTCAAAAGTGTTTAGTTTACAGCTTCAAAACGTTCTACACTCCTGAATGTGCTTCCTTTGGGGAGAGTGGGAGCGTATGCATAAACATTTTCTCTCTCTGGAGAGCAGGCTTGAGTAAGCACAGCACTGGTTAATTCATGTGATACACTTCTGTTCTGTTGGATCACACTGTTGATGCCCATTAATAATGGCGCATTAGAAGATGGATTTTCTTATCACACACATGCACGCATGCAAGCGCTCATACATGTAGGCACACGCACACGCATGCAGGCTTACACACAGGCATACATACACACTTAACAACTTCCTGAGCTGTGGCCCTTTCCTGCAGTCAATGACCAAAAGCGCCCTCTAGTGGCCTCATGGGTGGAATGTTATTAATATTTTTCATAATTTCATAATTAATCAACTTTTTTTTTGTTGTTGAAGAAAATCCGGTGTTTCTATGTCAAACAGTTTTGTTATATTTCAGTCTTCTGTAATGTATATAAAGTGTAATACTGGGATTCCATCTTAAAATGTAATACATTTCAACTCTTTATCTGATATGGTACAGGTGTCTTCTTTTTTTAAGCCCATAACCATGTGTGTGAGGTGTATACTTTTGTTTCAAATAGATTTGTTTAAGACTACCAAGAAACACTCTGTGTGACCCTGATTTAGCCCACTGCAGTAAAAGTTTAAACAGCATCACACTTATGAGCATCTGCCATATCTACTTGTCTTCAGTTCATCCAAAAGTAAGAGAACATCACACATAAAAGCAACTTATTTTCCAAAGTTTTCCAAGCATCATCGAAAACTAGTTGAGCATTTTCCCCTTAACGGAAGCACCTGGGAAGCTAGAAGGAGAAGCTGACATTGTGTTCTTTGTACCCACTTATTACTCACTCGATAGTGGATATCTGACTCTTCTGCATCTCTCTCTCTCTCTCTCTCTCTCTCTCTCTCTCTCTCTCTCTCTCTCTCTCTCTCTCTCTCTCTCTCTCTCTCTCTCTCTCTCTCTCTCTCTCTCTCTCTCTCTCTCTCTCTCTCTCTCTCTCTCTCTCACTCTCTCTCACTCTCTCTGTTCTGAAAGTACTGCTCTGATAACAATTCAATGTTAAAGTCATTCACTGGGAGGGCTTATGCACACAGGCACGCACTAGTGCACACACACACAGGCACGCACTAGTGCACACACACACACAGGCACGCACTAGTACACACACACACAGGCACGCACTAGTGCACACACACACACAGGCACGCACTAGTGCACACACACACACAGGCACGCACTAGTGCACACACACACACAGGCACGCACTAGTGCACACACACACACAGGCACGCACTAGTGCACACACACACACAGGCACGCACTAGTGCACACACACACACACTAGCCCTACTGCTGTTGTTCCCAGTGACGTAATGTGTAAAGTTACATTCCTTCATTCCACCAGGGACAACGACTAACAGTTCACTGCTGAATAAAGGAAAGGATGGTATTGTAGGTGTCTGTGTGTGCTTGTGAGTGTGTTCGTGCGTGTGTGCATTTGATTACGTAAGAATGGGCTCAGAGAAAAAGTTCCTCCACAAAGGGACAATGCAAGCTTTTCACTGGTAGCCATGGCAACTGGGGGGAAGTAGATAAAGGGTTTCCAAGAATACAGATTACCCCGTAACACAACACGTATGCACGGTAACCCACCTCCATTCATTCTACCATGAGTGACCGCCCTATGCAGTTTAGCCTCTTATAGCCGGGTGAGGGACTGATTGATAGGGAGGGCGAGGATCATGTGATTGTAATTGCAGACAGATGAAAAGGGTAGGTTTGAATAAAGTGAGATGGAAGGGTGAGGGAGCGAGAGAGAGAGATAGAGAGAGAGAGAGAGAGATAGAGAGAGAGAGAGAGAGAGAGAGAGAGAGAGAGAGAGAGAGATGAATAGAGGCAGTCTTGGGTAAACTTCTAGGTTTAGTCCACATGAGGCTGTTCAGATGGCTGCTCAGGGGTGACGGAGTGGAGAGGAACACTCCACACTCACTGGTCCATGTCATAAAGGTGTTTAGAACTGTGTGTTTGACAATGTGTGTGTGTGTATAGTGTGTGAACATGAGTGTGTCTTCTGTACTTACAGGGTACTTCTCCAGAGGGTCGGTCAGTAACATGTCTCCAAATATTGATCTGCAGTACTCCGCCATCTTGGCCTGCTGCTTAGGCCTGGGAGGCAACACACACACACACACACACACACACACACACACACACACACACACACACACCGTTAACACCCTTACAATCAGTGGCCTAATGTTAGTATTTAGAGATTCGTTATTGGAGTGGATAGTGTTAGTGTGACCGATTGGGATTCGAACCTAGGTGTCCTGGGGGTGCTAACGCAAGTCTCAGGCAAGGTCACACACCATGCAAGTGTGGTTCATCAAATGACCTAGGCTACGTTACACTTTATCCCTCTGTAACCTACTTCTTGCAGACACCCATCCGGACCATGCCACCAATGTGACCAAACTAGAGTTCAAACTTGGGTCTCATACGCGCCACAAGATTGTGTTAGCCCGCCGGGGAGCTAACCCAAGTCTTCAAGTCTCAGGCAGGGTTACTCAACATGCAAATGTGGCTCACCAAACCAACTTCGTTACATTAGCATGTAGCTAGCTAATGGCTTCAGAGTGGCTAGCTTTAGCATGTAGCGAATCGCTAACGACTTAAGAGTAGCTAATATTACCATGTAGCTATTAGTTTAATGCCCTACTATACGACTGGCTAACATTAGCATACAGTTAATAAGCTCATGACATAAGAGTGGCGAGCATTAGCATGGCAGCTAAAATGGCACTATCATAACTATAGACTTACAGAGGTTCAGAATCACCGTTTGAACTGAAGTTAAACAAATAGGAACGTTGGTGGTGTGTACATTCATCAAAGACCTCAAACAAAGGTCAACTCTGGAAACAAACAGAGCCGTGAGAGTTGTTGACTTACGAGTCCACGTGGTTCTCAAAGGAGAGGATGACCGGGAAAGGGGAGGTCTTGAAGGCACAGTCTGCTATGGCCTCAATCACTTCCTGTAGACACATAGAACAGACAGACAGGGTGTCAGCACTGGTCAATGACCAATGGGATCAAAGAACAATGAATGTGATCGCTGATCAGAATTGGTGAGTCTAGTTTCATAGATGTGTGTTGAAATGGCTCAGATATGATGACACATTTAAAATCAGGTTTTCATCAACTCTTAACTAAATGACTGGTGGTCAGGCAAACTATAGGAATATTTGAAGTACAATATTGGTATTATACAGTATTTACAGCGATGTGGAGAGCAACTGGTGTAGAGCTGGTTGAACATCTGATAGGGAGTGTTAAATGGCTTAAGAGTAAGTGGTTAAGTGAAATTTACAACCATTTTACAAACACTAATGCACTTAATACACTTATTAGCTTTACCTCTATCTCTATCACACATACTTCCCCTACTCTCTCTCCATCTCTCGTTCCCTCCACCGGTCCATTTCTATTTTACTCTCAATCCAACTTGCTCTTAGTACTCTCATTAAAGACTAAATTCCCCTCTATCAATCAATCTCTTCTCCACCTCTATCAATCAATATCTTCTCCACCCTAGACCTGTCTCCCTCCTTTCCTCCTCTCCTCTCCCCTCCCTGGGCGTATTCCTTCTTCCCTCTGCTTCTCTCCTCTACCCCTCTGTGCGTCAATTATTCTCTCCTCCCCTCTCAATTTTCACCTCCGTCTCTCCTGTTGCTCTCTACCATACTAAATACCATGCTAATCTTTCCCTCTGTCTCCCTGTTACTCAAACAATCTTCCTCCCTTGTTCTCTCTCTTGCTCCCTTCTCTCTTCACCTGTCTCCTCCTCCATGCCCCCTCTCTCTCTCTCTCTCTCTCTCTCTCTCTCTCTCTCTCTCTTCCCTCTCTCTCTCTCTCTCTCTCTCTCTCTCTCTCTCTCTCTCTCTCTCTCTCTCTCTCTCTCTCTCTCTCTCTCTCTCTCTCTCTCTCTCTCTCTCTCTCTCTGGTTCCAGACAATTTACCTTGAAGGAGATTTCGGTTGTCATGGTGAATCCGTGTGTGATGACAGGTTCTTCTTCGGTGGTGCGTCCCTTCCAGCAGTCCAACTCGATACAGCGACACCCTGAAAGGAGGACCTGGCGGTACATCTCCACCGACGAGTTACCTGCCAGCTGGCCCGCTACACACACACACAAACACACACACGCGCGCATACACACACACACATTACTCTTTCAACAGTTAATAACCACATTATCTCCTTCTGAGATCCAGGAGTCCTACTGTGTTTCAACACGAGACATTCCCACACATCTCAAGGTCTCATTAAGCACATTAGCCATTAGAGTGGGGAAATGGATCCGAGCAGCACTACATTCCACACAGCAGAGCAGCGCACAAGCAAATCTCATCCCACTTTCTCCATTAACAAAGCAATTATCTCTACATTAGCATCGTATTACCGCCGCGCAGAGACAACAGTGTCAATGCGAGACGCAGGCACATCTGTGTCTGAGTGGCTGTGGGTATGTGTGTGTGTCTCACTTCAGGATGCGCCCCTGAGCTCCTCTATAAATGCAATTTCATCTCTTCCTAAGGAGCGTGAAGGGACACACACACACACACACAGACACACACACACACCACGACTTCCTGGTGATTACAGCATCCGCCATTAGAGGAAAGTTAACTTCTAAATTAGTTTCTGACTTCAGCACGGCATGAAACACACAGTTCTAATAAGAAGGAGATTCCAGACGGATCAATGTGAAGGAATGATAATGCCCTGGCCATAATAAAATAATCAGTAATTACTTATTAGAAATATCCTTGTCTCCCTCTGCCATGGAACAAGCAAACAGTGTTGGGGAATAGTGAACTACATGTAGTTCAACTAGTAATGTACTTACATTTGCAGTAACTTGGTGGTAGTTGAATTAAATTCAAATCTCGGTAGTGTTTTCAGTAGTTGATTACTTTTTTGCCATGTAGCGGTGTAGCTAACTACTGGAACTACACACTAGGTTTTTGCAAAAATAAAGTATGTGTGAAGTAGGCCATCATTTCCTTTCTTTTTCGGCATCAGACCTGCCTCATTCTCACTTTAAACATTGTTTTTAAGTTTAATAGGCAAATTACACATCCAGTATAGACTAAGCTAACATACAGTATGACCCCAAAGGGATCTGTTCTTGCTTTTAGTAGTCTATGACATTTCAGATTTACATATGAAAATGTTTCACGATGTAGTGAACTACTTTTTCAAAGTAACTTTAGTTAAGTAAACTATATCTTTCTTAAGAGTAGGTTTAGTGTAGCTTAACTTCTTCCAGTGTGAAGTAATTGGTAGCTAGGTAAACTATATTTTCATAGTATCTTCCCCAACACTGCAAGCAAAGGTCTCTGTAAAGCTGTTCAAGAAATACTTTCTCTGTAACTTCCAGAAATGATTTCTCATCATAACTTAGTTCATTAATGCGTAATACAATACGACAATGTGTCAACAGGAGAATAAGAATACACAAGAAGACGTGATAAGGGAATTATGGACGCATTGTGTATCTTTCTCAATGTATTTTAATTTTTTCAGTCTTTGACGTTAGCCTATTAAATACATTTAATTTTCCTCTTGCGGGAGAAATTTAATTCACGAGAGATTTTCATGCGCAATCTCCCTGGAATACATTTAAATATATGAATAATAATTATATTCTAGCTAGAATGGCCTTTGTAGTTTTGGCTTCTATTCTTATTGCTGCCACAGGCCAGTCAGTCTGAATACCAGTCTGAAGAAATGTTGAACTCATGAATATGAATGAGGTCAGTCTCATAGAGAGTGCTGATTGGATAAGCGCCTGAGGTACACAGGAGGAGAAGGCCCCCCATTGGCTGATGTTGGATGACAGACTTACAGTAGAGGAAGGTGAAACAGGAAGGTAAAACTTTCTTCAAGCATCGGTGGTAGCAGCAATCAGAGTACTAGAATAGAAAACTGTAATAAAAGTTTCTGAAGTTTCTGAAGTTTCCAAAATAGGCGCCTACCTGTGAGGTATGTATTGTGGGAGGAGTTGATGAAGTAATGAGACAGTGGTAGGGTCATGTCTTCACTCTGGTCCAGCTTCTCTGGAGGGATGATGCTGTTCTCTTCACTACTCAGATACTTGGCGAAGCCCTCCACCGAGATCTGACCTGTAGGAACACACACACAAACACACAACATTACAGAGGGTAGCTGGTTGGGCTGTAGCTACTGTACTTTAGACTCACTACTCCTGGCAAAGCCGACATCTAACCTGCAGGATGACAAGATGAGCAAAACAACAGAGACAAGCTAAGTGTTAGGCCGGAGCCAAACCCTGCAGAGTTTAAACAAGGTCCTACTGTAGAGTCTGTCCATCCCCAGAGCTGCTGCTAACAAAAGCAGACAGGCTGATTGATCTCTAGTGTAACCCGGATGGAAAGGTTTCACCACTGACATTATTAGCCATCGACACATTCCCTCAATCAATCAGTGTGTGTGTGTGTGAGTGTGGCTCCCTCAATCAATCCATGTCTACATTAGAGGGCCCCAGTGTGTGTGTGTGTGGGTGTGTGTGTACATTAGAGAGCCACAGAGATCAATCTCAGGGACAAAGGCTGTTTCAAACCCTGACCACAAGGTCTGGACCTATGACTCCCACACTGAGTCATCCTACAATCCATACTATGGAGTTCTTACAGTGCGTGTTTGTGTATGTGTTTATGCTTAGGTGTAAAAAATTGTAAAAATCAATTTTACAACGCAGAGGCAAAGGGTTAAGTAATAATTAATAAGTGCTGTTAGCTTCTTGTTCGAAAATCACTCAGATATCAAATAGAATAGACATTCAAAGAGTGCATTTACAAATGCAGTAATCAGGTGTATGAGAAGCTTCAAACGCTCCCACTCTACTGACAGACATGCTCCCTTTAAATCAAACACATCACACGCACGCACACTAAACCAACATCCTTTGATCAATGATCTCTATAGCCAGGGAAATAAACGCTAACACAAGCAGCCAATTAGCCTCCCAGAACTAGCGACTGTTACACACACACACACACACACACACAGACACACAGACACACAGTCGCACACACATGTACGTGCGCACACCTATCTCCCTCTGGTACAAACCTCACCTCTGCAGGGACACTGGGGAGGGTAAGCTGATCCTTGATATGTGCCTGTCAGGTGTCTTCTACCAATGCTGTGGCTGGGGACAGTGGGGACTTTTATCATAACCACAACCAACTGTGACTGTGTTGTGTGGAAGTCTGGCTGGTTTTAAGAAACAAATTAGCCGTCGTGCATTAATGAGTGTATAAAAGCCTTGTGTAATTTAATTCCCAGCCCTGTGTCTGAGAGGAATGCCAAAATGCTTTCCCTACGTTGAAATAAAACCCGTAAAATTATGTATACTCCCCTCACAGATACACTATTTATACAAAAGTATGTGGACATCCCTTCGAATTAGTGGATTCTGCTATTTCAGCCACACCCTATAGACAAACATTGGCAGTAAAATGACCTTACTGAAGAGCCCAGTGACTTTCAACGTGGCACCGTCATAGGATGACACCTTTCCAACAAGTCAGTTCATTAAATTTCTGCCCTGCTAGAGCTGCCCTGGTCAACTGTAAGTGCTGTTATTTTGAAATGGAAATGTCTAGGAGCAACAACTGCTCAGACGCGAAGTGGTAGGCCACACAAGCTCACAGAACGGGACAGCCGAAGCGCGTAACGTGTAAAAATTGTCTGTCCTCAGTTGCAACACTCACTACTGAGTTCCAAACTGCCTCTAGAAGCAACGTCAGCACAAGAACAGTTTGTCGGGAGCTTCATGAAATGGGTTTCCATCATAATAATGGCTGGAACGGCGCGAATGGAATGGCATCAAACCATGTGTTTGATACCATTTGATACCATTCCACTGATTCCACTCCAGCCATTACCACGAGCCAGTCCTCCCCAATTAAGGTGCCACCAACCTCCTATGATTTCCATGGCCGAGCAGCCGCACAGAAGCCTAAGATCACCATGCAGACTGCCAAGCGTCGGCTGGAGTGGTGTAAAGCTCGCCGCTATTGGCCTCTGGAGCAGTGGAAACGCGTTCTCTGCAGTGATGAATCATGCTTCACCATCTGGCAGTCTGACGGACAAATCTGGGTTTGGCGGATGCCAGGAGAACGCTATCTGCCCCAATGCATAGTGCCAACTGTAAAGTTTGGTGGAGGAGGAATAATGGTCTGGTCTGTTTTTCATGGTTTGGGCAAGGTCCCTTAGTTCCAGTCAAGGGAAATCTTAACGCTACAGCATACAATGACATTCTAGATGATTCTGTGCATCCAACTTTGTGGCAACATTTTGGGGAAGGCCCTTTCCTGTTTCAGCATGACAATGTCCCCGTGCACAAAGTGAGGTCCATACAGAAATGGTTTATCGAGAATTTGACTGGCCTGCGCAGAGCCCTGACCTCCACCCCATCGAACACCTTTGGGATGAATTGGAAAGCCAACTGGGAGCCAGGCCTAATCGCCTAACATCAGTGCCTGGCCTCACTAATGCTCTTGTGGCTAAATGGAAGCAAGTCTCCGCAGCAATGTTCCAACATCTAGTGGAAAGCCTTCCCAGAAGAGGGGGGACCAACTCCATATTAATGCCCATGATTTTGGAATGAGATGTTCACATACTTTTGGTCATGTAGTGTAGATGCTTCTACTTTTCGAGGTAGTAGTTTGTAAGTCCCTAATATGGCGGGTTCGATTGAAGTTTTCAAATGCTGTTAGGCCTTCCAGAGGTAAAGATTACGAGTTCATCAAAGGTCTATAAAGATTTGATTTAGACATAACTGACTTAAGACATAGGTTAAGAGGACCTTCTTTAGGTCACTCTGTGAGCGAGAGAGAGAGAGAGAGAGAGAGAGAGAGAGAGAGAGAGAGAGAGAGAGAGAGAGAGAGAGAGAGAGAGAGAGAGAGAGAGAGAGAGAGAGAGAGAGAGAGAGAGAGAGAGAAAGAGAAAGCGAGAGAGAGAGAGAGAGAGAGAGAGAGAGAGAGAGAAAGAGAAAGCGAGAGAGAGAGAGAGAGAGAGAGAGAGAGAGAGAGGGAGAGAGAGAGAGAGGGTTAGAGAGAGGGTTAGAGAGACAGAGAGAGAGGGAGCGAGAGAGAGAGGGTCAGAGAGACAGAGAGAGAGAGAGAGAGAGAGAGAGAGAGAGAGAGAGAGAGAGAGAGAGAGAGAGAGAGAGAGAGAGAGAGAGAGAGAGAGAGAGAGAACACAAATCTATTTTTCCACTCCTCTTCCTGAATAATACAGTACCCCGGTAGGACTGGACCTCAGGATCTGATCCGTCAAACGGACCTGGGAAGAGCGCGAACACACGTGTGTGTGTGTGTGTGTGTGTGTGTGAGGAAGTGAGAGAGTGAGTGAGGGAGTGTGTGGGTGTATGAATGTTGGTGTGAACATTGTGTGGTGTAGAGGAAATGCGTGTAGAGTGTGTGAAGGGGATGGGTATGTGTGTGTGTGTGTGTGTGTGTAACTCTGGGGCTTTCTTCAGAGCAGATGGCAGTCCTTCCTCTGCCCCAGGCTGTATAAATACTGCAGTGGGAAATCTGTCGTTCGGACTGGGAAGGACAGAGGGACATGTGTGTGTGTGTGTTAGAGGTCTTCACGGGTCCACCCGAACCCAAATACCCAAGACCCGACCCCCGGGTGGGGTCCTGTTTGATTGTCATCAGGTCTCAGGTCTATGTAACTACAGCTGATAGATGCGAGTGGACCCAAATGGATCCGACCACGGCTCTGCATAGCCTATAGCATATTTATTTTACGCTAATATGGTGAATTTATTGACTTATAGAAACCAGAAGAGCAACTTGGCTGATAAACATGCATTTTGTTGTCACTCTGGGCCAATCGGGCTGGACTTTTTGAACCCGAGAAGACCTCTAGTGTGTGTGTGTGTGTGTGTGTGTGTGTGTGTGTGTGTGTGTGTGTGTGTGTGTGTGTGTGTGTGTGTGTGTGTGTGTGTGAGCAAGCGTGTGCGTATGGAAGGGCACGTTGAACCATGTCCCAGGAATTTACGGGGGGTGAAGGCAAACTTTTTGTGTCATGTTCTTGAAGGAGTACACAATGTACGCTGATCAATTTGAAAGCAAAACAAAACCGAAAATATTGCTGAAGTGAAATACGATTAACCTGTCAGCTGTTTGACCATTACACTGTAAACATTTAAGCAGCGCCTCGGTCACCCAAAAAAATCCCATTGATTTTCTGTGACCATAAAGTTGTGGCTCAGTGTGCCTGAACCACAGGCCACTGAAGCTTCTGTCTCCCAGCACAGTTTCTTTACATGAAACACTACATCTAAACAGGCGTCACCTGTCCCTGGCTGCATCCCTAATGACACCATATTCCCTATACAGTTCACTACTTTTGACCAGGTCCCAAAAGTAGTGGGAATAGGGTGCCATTTGTGTGTCTGTGTGTGTGAGTGTGTCCTAAATCGCTCTAACCACCGAGGTTGGTATGGGGTCAATTCCATTTCAGTTCAGTCAATGTTAATGTACTTCCTTAATCGATGGAGTTGGAACCAAGTTGACTGTGCATCTGTTTTCTCTCTGTGTTTTTCCCCTCTCGGTGTCTTTCTCTCTCCAGAGTGACTCTATCCCTCAAGAGGACTTCACTCCAGAGATCTACACAGTGTTCCTCACCAACATATGTCCACGACCAGAACTAGACAACATCTTCGCTGACGTGTAAGACAACTGTCCCTCAGATTTACCCAGAACTACCGCATGCAGGGAATAGGGTACCATTTGGGACACCCCTTGTCTAAAGCAGACATCACTCCTCACTCTTAGTGTTGAGTTGAACCAGCAAGACAACATGTATACGTTGTGGAGTGCTCTGGCACACTGGTGCGATTCAGGACTTGGAGAGGATAGCATAAACACGACTGAGAAACTAAATAGGTGGATCTCCTGAATTCTCTGTAACCACAGAGCTCTAAGCCAGATAACAGGGGTGTAATAGATGTATAATATCATTGTAGTTAAGGATTATTAACTCATTATATAGAGGTTATAATGGGTCTAATAACAACCTGCATAATAACATCCTTTTCAAGTCAGTACTGTCCGTAATCAGTGTCTGTACTTGACTTGACACAGTGTGTCAGAGTGTGTGCTTGGGGTGAGACAGCACTATGTTAACAGGGCTATTTGACTGTTCCACTAAACGAGGGGGAAACTGAGTGTGACTGTATGATAGACAGAGTGTGTGTGTGTGTTCCCACGTGTTCATGTGCGTGTGTTCCCACGTGTTCATGTGCGTGTGTTCCCACGTGTTCCTGTGTGTGTGTGACACCAGTATGAGCGTGACAGGTAGACAGACAGGGAGTCCTCCCCTACGTGTTCTCTACCAGTGAGCACACACGCACACACACACACACGCATGCGCACGCATGCACACACGCACACACACACACACACACACACACACACACACACACACACACACACACACACACAGTCTGACAAAACAAAGAAGGAAAAGTATGAGAGAGGAACAAAGTGTAGAAGTGTATACGTGATTGTGCGTATGAGTCTAAGTGTGTGTGTGTAGAGTGCTAACATTTCGTTCCCTGGAACCCTACTAGATCTCCTCTTTCTTGGCCCCTTGGACACGATGTGGCTGAGCGGTTTCTATGGTAACTCCCCTGCCAAACTCACCACCCCTCAGAGAAGGGGGGGGGGGGGTATATACTCTCAAAACACCAGAGTTATTCTAAAACATGTAAATATATGTGCCTGTTTGTATATATGTGTGTGTTTGTGTGTGACTCATGCTAACCTTTCTGCACCAGCAGTTCTTTGGGTTCGTACTTGTCCACCAGGCTCTGAACCTGTTCAGGTTTGAGAGGAGGGTAGAGGATCTCGTTGAGACGAGGGTCTCTCTGTCGGACATTTATAAACTCAGTCAGCTGCTCCACTGTCAGGTAGGGTTTGCTTTTAGCTCCACTAAACACAGGAGAGGAGATAAGGAGGAGAGGAGAAAGAGGGAGAGGAGAGGAGAGAGGGAGAGGAGAGGAGAGAGAGAGGGAGAGGAGAGGGGAGAGAGAGGGAGAGGAGAGGGGGGAGAGAGGGAGAGGAGAGGGGAGAGAGAGGGGAGAGAGAGGAAGAGGAGAGGGGAGAGAGAGGGAAAAGAGAGGTAGAGGAGAGGGGAGAGAGAGGGAGAGGAGAGGGGAGAGAGAGGGAGGAGAGGGAGAGAGAGAGGGAGAGGGGAGAGAGAGGGGAGAGAGAGGGAGAGGAGAGGGGAGAGAGGGGGAAGAGAGAGTGAGAGGAGAGGGGAGAGAGAGGGAGAGGGGAGGGGAGAGAAACAGAGGAACAAGATATGAGAGGAGATAATTGCATAGAAAGAGAATGAAAGAGGGTGAGAGATGAGGAGAGAGGTAGTAGAACAAAGGATCAAATGTTGTGTTAAATTATGAGATCTGATTAAAAATCCCTACCACATCTCTCTCTCTCTCTCTCTCTCTCTCTCTCTCTCTCTCTCTCTCTCTCTCTCTCTCTCTCTCTCTCTCTCTCTCTCTCTCTCTCTCTCTCTCTCTCTCTCTCTCTCTCTCTCTCTCTCTCTCTCTCTCTCTCTCTCTCTCTCTCTCTCTCTCTCTCTCTCTCTCTCTCTCTCTCTCTCTCTCTCTCTCTCTCTCTCTCTCTCATCCTATCCCTTTTCTCTAATTAAAATGTGGATTTATGAGTTTAATTTGCGTTGGCTGCTCTGGCGTAGAGCCTTATTCAGTGGGCCTCTGAGGATAGCTAGCTAGAAGAAAAAACGGCATTAAAAAGACAAAAAAAGACACCAAAACACAAACTACAAAGTTCTTCAGCAGATTGCTCTAAATTGTGGCAATTTCGTTTCAACTCAGTGGGAAAATGTGAGATCTGCAGCTCCCGTTTAACAGGACCTTTCCACGCTGAAGGAAGCACAAGGTATAATTTGGGACAGCAACCATCCATTCCATAACATTTCTCTCTCCAACATTTTACTTAGAATAAATGTGTGTATTTTGCTGTTTCTACAGTGAGGGAAAAAAGTATTTGATCCCCTGCTGATTTTGTACGTTTGCCCACTGACAAAGACATGATCAGTCTATAATTTTAATGGTAGGTTTATTTGAACAGTGAGAGACAGAATAACAACAAAAAAATTAAGAAAAACGCATGTCAAAAATGTTATAAATTGATTTGCATTTTAATGAGGGAAATAAGTATATGACCCCTCTGCAAAACCCTTGTTGGCAATCACAGAGGTCAGACGTTTCTTGTAGTTGGCCACCAGGTTTGCACACATCTCAGGAGGGATTTTGTTCCACTCCTCTTTGCAGATCTTCTCCAAGTCATTAAGGTTTTGAGGCTGGCGTTTGGCAACTCGAACCTTCAGCTCCCTCCACAGATTTTCTATGGGATTATGGTCTGGAGACTGGCTAGGCCACTCCAGGACCTTAATGTGCCTTTTCTTGAGCCACTCCTTTGTTGCCTTGGCCGTGTGTTTTGGGTCATTGTCATGCTGGAATACCCATCCACGACCCCCATGGTGGAGAGTTTGGAATCTGATTGATTGATTGCTTCTGTGGACAGGTGTCTTTTATACAGGTAACAAGCTGAGATTAGGAGTACTCCCTTTAAGAGTGTGCTTCTAATCTCAGCTCGCTACCTGTATAAAAGACACCTGGGAGCCAGAAATCTTTCTGATTGAGAGGGGGTCAAATACTTATTTCCCTCATTAAAATGCAAATCAATTTATAACATTTTTGACATGCGTTTTTCTGGATTTTTTTGTTTGTTATTCTGTCTCTCACTGTTCAAATAAACCTACCATTAAAATTATAGACTGATCATTTCTTTGTCAGTGGGCAAATGTACAAAATCAGCAGGGGATCAAATACTTTTTTCCCTCACTGTATGTTGGTATTATAAACCTTAATAATGCTCAAGTTTAGCTTAAAGCTGCAATCAGCAGATGAAACAATAACAAAGCACCTTCCACGCCCCTGTTTCGGTAAAAAGCTGAGGGATGGGGCTGAAGAAATGTAACCACTCTCAAATTCATAAGAGAGAGCTATGGATGCAAAGATGACAGTTTCAACCTATTTTTTTCAGGCTATATAGTGTTTGTTTATATTTCCTTTGTTTACAAACATTGGAGTAAAACAAGCCTATATTTTGGGTTCTGATGTGGTACGACAATTGAATTAAGCTCATGAGGCATTTCTAAGTTATAGTCTTCAAGACTCAATGGTACATATTAATTAATTCACAATTCCAAAAATGGATGTAGCAACTGCAGATTGCCCCTTTAAGTACTATGGTTGACTGACACTTACACAGTTGTCTAGCTTGAAAACAAAGGTGTGTGTGTGTGTGTACGTATGTGTGTGTATGGGACATGCGGTAGTTCTGGGTAAATCTGAGGGACAGTTGTCTTACACGTCAGAGAAGATGTTGTCTAGTTCTGGTCGTGGACATATGTTGGTAAGGAACACTGTGTAGATCTCTGGAGTGAAGTCCTCTTGAGGGATAGAGTCACTCTGGAGAGAGAAAGAGACCGAGAGGGGAAAAACACAGAGAGAAAAACAGATGCACAGTCAACTTGGTTCCAACTCCATCGATTAAGGAAGTACATTAACATTGAACTGAAATGGAATTGACCCCATTCCAACCTCGGTGGTCCTCTGTAGCTCAATTGGTAGAGCATGGCGCTTGTAATGCCAGGGTAGTGGGTTCGGTCCCCGGGACCACCCATACGTAAAAATGTATGCACACATGACTGTAAGTCGCTTTGGATAAAAGTGTCTTCTAAATGGCATATTATTATTATATTATAGAGCAACTTAGGACACACCCACACACTCACACACACACAAAATAGAGCATAACAACACTGCTGAGGGAGAAAAATAATGAAAAGGAGGATTTTAAAATGCTGCTCGGAGTCTAAAGACCAGACGGTGTTTATGTGAGAGTATGATTCTGAAGGCCAACCTGTGTGTGTGTGTGTGTGTGAGTATGTGTGAGTGTGTGTAGTTGTGAGAGTCTTTCTGCAGGCCAGGCTGTGTGTGTGTGTGTGTGTGTGTACTTGTGTGGAGTCGAGATTAGCAGCGCTAACGTTTCGTTTTAGTTAATAGCACATTTCAACTACAACAAATCCCAGCTGACCTTCAATCAGCAATACATCTCTCTCCTTCCCTCTCTCACACAGCAGCTAATGATTTACACCCTGGGTTACTGTGTGTGTGTTTGTGTGTATGCATGTACATGTGTATGCGTGCATTTGTGCATGCATTGGTGTATGTGTGTGGATTGGGGGGGATTTGTGTGTGTTAAGGGACTTTTTTTCTCCTCGGAGCTAATTGCTTGGTATTCCTTGCAGACAGTGTTTGTTTACTGTGACGAACAGCACATTAGTAGACCTACAGAGAATACAGAGGTTTTTCCCCTGTGACTGGAGGAAACAACTCCTGTCATCACAGACACACACACAGAGACACATACACACAGAGACACACACACAGAGACACACACACAGAGACACACACAGACACAGAGACACACAGACACAGACACACACACTCCCTGGGGCTCATCTGTATCAATACGACTGAGACAAAAGCTCTTATGATGGGAAGTCATGTAAACAACTATAAAGGATGAATCCACACAAATGATATTCCCTGAAAAGCAATTATGATCAGATCTGCTGGAACGTTACAGTGTGGATGAACAAGGGAGCGAGAGAGAGAGAGAGAGAGAGAGAGAGAGAGAGAGAGAGACAGAGAGAGAGAGACAGAGAGAGAGAGAGAGAGAGAGAGAGAGAAACAGGGACAGATACTGTAGGTTGAGTAAGTGAGTGATAGAGCTACATAATAAGCTAGTCTTACCCGTCCAGAAGGGAGGTTGCAGTTCTCCAGAGCTGTCTCCACTCGTTTCCTGTCTGCTGAGAACATCCTAAAGATACTGATGAGACAGCCCAGAACCGTTACATCGTCATCACACACACTGTACAGCATCTCACACACCACAGACCCATTCATACAGCATCACACATCATACCCACATTATTACAACATAAACACTGAAGAACCTTACATATAGCCTCACACACTTTGGAGAAGCATTAATACATTGTCACGCTCGTCGGGAACAGAGGAGGACCAAGGCGCAGCGTGGAATGCGAACATTTTATTTAATTAGAATGAACACACGAACAAAACAACAAAACGAAAACGTGACGTCCCTGGTTACATACACGAACCCACACGGAACAAGAAACCACAATGAATGAATGCCTAACGGCTACCTAAGTATGACTCCCAATCAGAGACAACGAGCTACAGCCGTCTCTGATTGGGAGCCACCCTGGCCAACATAGATATACACCAACTAGAACCAACACACATGAAAACTCACAACCTGGCTCAACATACTAGAGTCCCCAGAGCCAGGGCGTGACAGTACCCCCCCCTAAAGGCGCGGACTCCGACCGCGCCAACCAAATACCACAGGGGAGGGACCGGGTGGGCACTCCGCCTTGGCGGCGGATCCGGCTCCGGGCATGATCCCCACTCGCTCTCTAACCCCCCAAAGTACCCCTGGTCCGGTCTGGCCCTGCTGACCGGAGCTGGACTGCCCACTGGTGGAGCGGATTGCTCTAGCTCCGGCGTGAAGCAGCTGACCCGTGCTGAACCAGGCACCAGTGGAACAGGCACGGGCTGTGCCGGACTGACGACGCACACCACTGGCTTGGGTGTGGGGAGCAGGAACGCCCGAGCCGGTGACGCAAACGCACCACTGACTTGGTGCGGGAGCAGGAACGGGCCGAGCCGGGCTGACGAAGCGCACCACTGACTTGGTGCGGGGAGCAGGAACGGGCCGAGCCGGGCTGGACGAGCGCACCATTGGCCTGGTGCGGGAGCAGGAACAGGCCGGACCGTACTGGGGACACACACCACTGGTCCACGCGGGATCTGGAATGGGCCGGACCGGACTGGTAACACACCCCAGTACCTCTCGCCGTGCCTCTACACCTTCCATCCCCTCTTCGACCAGTGGCCCCCGTAACCTGGCGGCCTCCTCTGCCAACCCGCTGGGCCGCTCTGCCGCGGTCTCCTGCTGGCCCGTCGTCCACGGCGTTAGCCCCCCCCTAAAAATGTTCTGGGCGTCTCTCCTACCCGTGGACCAGGTCTCCATGTCCCTCGCCAGCCTTTCGCCCTTCTGCCTCCATGTCAAGCCCTTCTCTTCCTCACCCGGCTTGACCCAGTCGAGGAGGCGAAGGAGATCTGCTAGAGATCTCCCTGGCGATGGCTCCTGGACACGCTGCTTGGTCCAGTCTTGGTGGTTTCTTCTGTCACGCTCGTCGGGAACAGAGGAGGACCAAGGCGCAGCGTGGAATGCGAACATTTTATTTAATTAGAATGAACACACGAACAAAACAACAAAACGAAAACGTGACGTCCCTGGTTACATACACGAACCCACACGGAACAAGAAACCACAATGAATGAATGCCTAACGGCTACCTAAGTATGACTCCCAATCAGAGACAACGAGCTACAGCCGTCTCTGATTGGGAGCCACCCTGGCCAACATAGATATACACCAACTAGAACCAACACACATGAAAACTCACACCCTGGCTCAACATACTAGAGTCCCCAGAGCCAGGGCGTGACATACATCATACACATAGAGAAGCTTTCATACCACTTTATAGATACCCTTTCATTAAGCCTCACACAAATCACATAACCATCCATGCAGTGCCTTCAGAAAGTATTCACACCCCTTGACTTTTTCAACATTTTGTTGTGTTACAGCCTGAATTTAAAATTGATTAAATTGCAATTTCATTTGTCACTGGCCTACACACAATACTCCATAATGTCAATGTGTAATTATGTTTTTCAAAATTTTAAAAGATTTATAAAAAATCTAACGAGTCAATAAGTATTCAACCCCTTTGTTACGGCAAGTCTAAATAAGTTCAGGAGTAACACTTGCTTAACAATAAGTTAGTTGCATGGACTCACTCTTTGTGCAATAATAGTGTTTAACATGATTTTTGAATGACGACCTCATCTCTGTACCCCACACATACAATTATCTGTAAGGTCCCTCAGTCGAGCAGTGAATTTCAACCACAGATTCAACCACAAAGACCAAGGAGGTTTTCCAATTCCTCGCAAAGAAGGGCACCTATTGATGGATGGGTAAAAATTTAAAATAAAAAAGCAGACATTGAATATCCCTTTGAGCATGGTGAAGTTATTAATTACACTTTGGATGGTCTATCAATACACCCAGTCACTAAAAAGATACAGGCATAATTCCTAACTCAGTTGCCAGAGAGGAAGGAACTGCTCAGGGATTTCACCATGAGGCCAATTGTGACTTTAAAACAGTTACAGAGTTGAATGGTTGTGATCTGAGAAAACTGAGGATGGATCAACAATATTGTAGTTACTCCACAATACTAACCTAAATGACAGACTGAAAAGAAGGAAGCCTGTACAGAATAAAAATATTCCAAAACATGCATCCTGTTTGCAATAAGGCACTAAAGTAATACTGCAAAACATGTGGCAAAGAAATTAACTTTATGTCCTGAATACAAAGCGTTATGTTTGGGGCAAATCCAACACAACACATCACTGAGTACCACTCTTCATATTTTCAAGCATGGTGGTGGCTGCATCATGTTATGGGTATGCTTGTCATCGGCAAGGACTAGGGAGTTTTTTAGGATAAAAATAAATGGAATAGAGCTAAGCACACGCGAAATCCTAAAGGAAAACCTGGTTCAGTCTGCTTTCCAACAGACACTGGGAGACAAATTCACCTTTCAGCAATAACCTAAAACACAAGGACAAATATACACTGGAGTTGCTTAACAAGACGACATGGAATGTTCCTGAGTGGCCTAGTTACAGTTTTGACTTAAATCGGCTTGAAATCTATGGCAAGACTTGAAAATGGCTGTCTAGCAATGATCAACCACCAACTAGTCAGAGCTTGAAGAATAAAAAAATAATAATGTGCAAATATTGTACAATCCAGGTGTGCAAAGCTCTTAGAGACTTACCCAGAAAGACTCACAACTGTAATCGCTGCCAAAGGTGATTCTAACATGTTTTGACTAAGGGGGTCTGAATACTTTCCGAAGGCACTGTAAATGAGATATTTCTGTATTTCATTTTCAATAAATTAGCAAAAAAACGTTTTCACTTTGTCATTATGTGGTATTGTGTGTAGATGGGTGGGAAAAACAATTATTTAATCCATTTTGAATTGAGGCTGTAACACAATAAAATGTGGAATAAGTCAAGGGGTATCAATTCTTAACTTATTTCCTGGGAGGGAACTACATGTGTGGTGACGAATGGTACATACAAGAAACATACTAACATTGAACAGAAAAACATGTAGGCTACAATATAAAGGATAAGAAGTATTCTATGTAATCACAGGGTAAATAGACATATATACAAATAAAAATAGAAACTACAAGTGTTAATGAGTTTGATGGCTGTTGTCTAGAAGCTGCTCTCTTAGATTTGAATGGGAGAGCTCTATGCCTGCACCAGGAGGGTAGGGGGTTATTCTGGTCAATGAGTGTGTATGTTATGTCAAAGGCTATTTGTTCCCCTTTCTTCCTCACTCGACTTTTGTAAATGTCACTGAGGGGTTCCTGGCTTTCTCCGATGACCTTCCCACTGATTATTTTTACCCTGTTCAATGGGTTCTGACTTGTGTTCCCTAGAGCACCAAACCACCCCACAATATTAAAGGCAAAAATTGATTGTATAAAGCATTTATAAAATGCTTGGCGGATTGATTATTGTACATTGAACTCAATATCTGTAGAAAGAACATGCGTTGTTGACATTTTGAGTGAATGTGTTCCGTTTTTATTTTGAATGAGAGCTTGTTGTCAATAATGCTTCCTAGGTATTTGTAGTCCTCCACTCGCACAATAATCTGTCTGTTAATCTCCAGCACTGGGATGGTAGGTTGGTATCTTCTGAAGTCAATGACCAGGTCTTTGGTTTTGATTGCATTGAACCCAGGTAGTTCTGTCGACACCACAGTGAAAACCTGTCAATTTCAGCCTAGAGGCGCCCCTCTGAGTTGCCTGCTGTGTCCATAATTACTGTGTCATCCGAGTACTTAATGAACATCATCTCTGTACAGGGTGAATAACACAGGCGAGATGACCAAGCCTTGTGGTGATCCTGTAGATATGGTTCTGCAGAAGCTGCTGTTGAATCTTACCAGCTGTATATTTGTCAGGAAGCAGAGGACCCAGAGAATCAGATGTGGAATGACATTCATGTTCTGGAGTTTATGACCCATTAAGTGAGGCTGGATTGTATTAAAGGCACTAGAGACATCCACAAATACCATGCGGATGTATATCTTGGGCTTCTCCAGGTGGGTGTAGGCACAGTGCAGTGGGACAGGAGTGCATCATCAACACCCCTGTGACGCTTGTAAGCAAACTGGAGTGGCTCAGTGTAAGAGCATACCTCCTTTTGTAGCTGGGGGAGAATCAGCCTTTCAAAGCTCTTCATCAGTAAAGATGTTAAAGCTAAAGGTATTTAGTCATTGTTGTAGGAGGGGTTGCTCTTTTTAGGAACTGGGCATATGATGGATGATTTCCATATTGCTGGGTTGGAGTGTTCTGCCAGAGAGCAGTTAAAAAGGTCACAGAAAACACCTGCCAGTTGCTTATGGGAAACCTTTAGTAGGCGACCACTAATGTTGTCTGGCCCAGGTGCTTTGCTTTGATTGGTCCTTTTAAATACAGCTTCCACATCTTTTGGTTGCAGCTCAATATTTGTTACAGTGTGTGACATGTTAGATAGGTCAGAGATCAGCTCCTCTCTTTCAATTGCAAAGTCATGTTGGTAAATTCTCCCCAAAAAACTGTTGAGATTCTCTGCAAAGTCAACACACATTTTTCATTTGGAGCAAGGTGTTGTTAAGCCCTGCCAGTGTTTTCACACCCCTCCAAGCATCTCTGGGTTTACCCTCCTGAAAAAGCCTTTCCATCTTCTCCTTGTACATTATCTTGCCCTGTTTCATATACTTATTTCATTTTAATTGAATTAGTTTACCCTCAACCTTGTTGCCAGCGGTAAATGCTATTTTCAGCGGAAAATACTGTTTTCAGGTCCTTTGTGATCCAGGTTTTGTTGTTCGAAAATACACTGAGTGTACAAAACATAATTTTTCCATGACATAGACTGACCAGGTGAATCCATCTGAAAGCTACGATCGTTTATTGATGTCACCTGTTAAATCCACTTCAATCAGTGTAGATGAAGGGGAGGAGACAGGTTAAAGAAGGACTTTTAAACCTTGAGACAATTGAGTCATGGATTGAGTATGTGTGCCATTCAGAGGGTGAATGGGCAAGACAAATTATTTAAGTGGCTTTGAACGAGGTATGGTAGTAGGTGCCAGGCGCCTTGTAGAGTCCATGCCCCAACGAATTGAGGCTGTTCTGAGGGCAAAAGGGGGTGCAGCTCAATATTGAAGGTGTTCCTAACGTTTTGTACACTCAGTGTATCTTTAGAGTTTTGGAAGGAACAATCATCTCCTCACAGAATTGAATATAGTCAGTGTTAGCTTCAGTGGCCTCCTCAAGAATCGCTCCCTCTGTGAACACACTGCAGTCTGTACAGTCAATGCAGCCCTGTAAGGTCTCACCGGCATCATTGTCCCATTTTGTAGTTTGGTGCGATAGGCTGGGATTCGATGTATTGTATTATGATCTGCGATACTAAGGGGTGTTTATACGATTCTATTTGATATTTGATCAACAATACAAAACATACACATAGAAACGATGACATCATATAAACATCAACTACATCACACCTGCCCAGCCCACGCACTTTACATTTTTAGATAGTAAAGCATTTGACTTTTCCATTGCGTGAAAGACGGAGGATTGGTTGATTTCCAGCTTTTAAGTATACGTTTTTTAAAGATGATTGATGAGAAAAGTATTGTCCAACCCATCGGGTATCTCACTGCACCTTCATATGCCATGTCTTGAAATATGTAGATAGACAAATTAAAAGTAAATTTACATTGTAATACTTCTGACAGCCATCTTTCCAAATCTGCCCATAACTTTTGGACTTTATAACATTCCCAGAAGGCAGGAATTATTGAGTCATTAGTAGTTTTACACTTCAGACATGACTCTGCCATTGTGCTGTAGAATTTGTGCATTAATTTACACTAGATTAAGTGTAAATTGTCGTTAACTGTAATCTCCTTAGTTATGTTCCAACATTCCCTCCATCTTGTGCCGATATCAATATTTTTTAAAATCTTTGTTCCAATAGTCTATATTTATTTCTAAGATATTGTCAGTTGGATAAACTCTCCGCAAGGTTTTGTATAGCTTACCTATCATATGAATATCCTTTTCTGACTGAAATAGGATTCCCTCATGATTGCTGTGATGTCCAAAAGATTTCAAATCGAAATTCTGTGATATAAAACTTTTAAGTTGCACGTATTCGCATTTTTTACATTGCCATATCAAAGACCAATAGTGCTATTTCCTCTGGTAGCGCATGCAATGTACTGATGATGTACTGGGAGTGACTTATTCAGTCTACAGCTGTTGAAGTCTCAGAGGATTAGAACAGGGGAATCTGGAGAGGCAGACTCGATTAGGTGAACACACTCTGTTATCACATCTGCTGTGCGATTGATGTTGCCAGAGGGTGGGACATAGATAATTACTACAGTCAGCTGGCCAAACTCGCAGGGGAGATATTTCGATCTGAATGAGACGCATATTAACTCTAGGTCAGGTGTACAACAGGATTCTCCTAGTTTAGCAGTTTCACTCCAAGCCTTGTTAATGTACTCACATAACCCACCCCCGTGGCTCTTCCCACTGCTTTTGCTGTCCCGATCCAGTCTGATTGGTGTTCCAAAGCCATCTAAACTTAGTTCTGAATGTTCCTATAACGTTCCTGTAACTTAGTTCCTAAACAGCACACACACCAGAGAACCATCCATATAACATCACACACACCACAGAACCATCCATATAACATCACACACACACCACAGAACCATCCATACACACCACATAACCATCCATACACACCACATAACCATCCATAAAACATCATACAACCACAGAACCATCCATATAACATCATATACACCACAGAACCATCCATATAACATCACACACACCACAGAACCATCCATATAACATCATATACACCACAGAACCATCCATATAACATCATCCAACCACAGAACCATCCATATAACATCATACACCACAGAACCATCCATAAAACATCATACAACCACAGAACCATCCATATAACATCATATACACCACAGAACCATCCATATTACATCATACAACCACAGAACCATCCATATAACATCATATACACCACAGAACTATCCATATCACATCATACAACCACAGAACCATCCATACACACCACACAACCATCCATTAACATCACACACCACAGAACCATCCATACACACCACACAACCATCCATATAACATCATACGCCACAGAACCATCCATATAACATCATACGCCACAGAACCATCCATATAACATCATACACCACATAACCATCCATCCACACCACAGAACCATCCATTAACATCACACACCACAGAACCATCCATATAACATCATACACCACAGAACCATCCATACCCCAGGAGACAAAGACATCCATTCACTATTTATTATACAGGGAGAGATTTGTCTTATAATCCTGTTATACTTTCTTCTAACAGTATGTAGAGTAAATATTACATGTTAATGTTTAACTTTCCTCCTATTTAATCTCTGTGTGGAGAGTGGTGATCCATCCATAAGCACATAAAGCTTTATTAGGACAGTCAAGCTGACATATGCTGCACTGTGCACAACCAGGAAGCTAATAACCTAACGTGTTAGCTGAAAGATGTCTCTCTGCTCCTCTCTCTCTCTCCAGTACCTCTCTCTACTTCTCTCCTCTGTCTCTCTGTTGACACTCAGTGTTTGCCATTATAGTTCTGAGTGAGGTTATGACGGGGGCTTAACACTGCTTTTCTAAAAGTAGAACTCCTCTGTTAGAGAATAGTCTGTTTCATCATCACTCATGTACTTCAGAGTTAGAATCGTGCACGCACACGCACACACACACACACACACACAATGATCTTGACTGATAGAGGGTATTTGAGGTACAGGGGGAGGGGAGTGGGGGATGAGTGTGGAGGGCTCTCCTGATTAATGGCTGTCTGTCTGGGGTGTCTGGGGTGATCGTCTGCGGTGATGGTGCTCAGAGTTCCCTGCTGACTACCGTCTCCACTCAGACTGAGCAGACAGACAGACAGAGAGCTACTCTCCAGAGGAGGAGTCCAGATGGAGGGAGAGATAGAAGAGGGAGAGGAGAAAGGGATGGAGAGAGAGATGGAGGGAGAGGAAAGATAGATGGACACAAGGGGATGAGAGATGGAGGGATCTCCACTAAGACACCGCTGGGACAGACAGACAGACAGAGGAGGAGAGGAGAGAAGGTTAACGAAGATGATGGATAAAAAGGACTAGGGAGAAAGAGGAGAGATATATAGAGGGGAGGAGAGAGGCAGAACGAGGAGAGGGATAAAGGGAGCAATATATAAAGGGAGAGAGGGTTAGAGGAGAAATTAGACAGAGAGATGGAGAGAAGGTTGACCTTTCTCCTCCTCATAACCAGAGGTTGAGAGAGAGAGAGAGAGCGAGAGAGAGACTTACTTCTTGACAGGGATGCATCCCTCTGAGTTGAGCTGTAGCTTCAGTCGTGTGTATCTGCAGGATAAAGGACATGGCAGAGTTAGACTATCTGTAGGTGTGCGTGCCAGACTGCACAATGTGAGCATGTCTACATCTGTGTGTGCATACTGGTGAGTGATTATGCACAAAATGTAACCCATAGCACGTGTTGGGTGATGCTCTAACTGTGAGGAATTACATAAACAGTACGTCAGAGAGAGAGAAAGTGTGTGAGTTTGTGTATAGAACACAGTGAGTGACTGCATATGTCCATGTTTTTACATTTCACCGTGCTGCTGCACCCCACTAATCAGAGGAAGTGATGTTGCGTTGGCAATGTAGCCAGTCACTGATCTCTGGGTGCTATACATAGCCTGGACACACACAGACACACACACACACACACACACGCGCGCACACACACACACTACACTAGGCAGGGTGTAACAGGAGTAGGCATTTTAGCCTGGACACTAAGTGGCTCTTGTTAATAATGAATGGTCATTACAGTGTCCACCTCTCGGTGGCTCCAGGGCCAGATGACAGCTACGACCAAAGTCAGGCCACTAATGGTTAACGGAGCTTAACAACCACCTAACAACCAACCCTTTATCTTTTATACCTGGCCTTTCATTCCTGCTTCACTTTTAGAGACAGGAAAATGACAAGCCCACCTGAATTGGCAAGGCTGTAGCTCTAACTCGAAACCTCTTTTTAAATGAATGAAGGTCTTGATGAATCAGGTGTGTTGGTACTTGGCAGGAACTAAAGCCTGCACATCTTGTGGGTCCCTAGGACGAGGACTGAAGAATGCTGTTTTCATCCAGCCTGAGATTTAAATTTTACAGATAAGGCAAAGCTAATTTCACTGCAGAGTACTGTTATGCGTTTTCCGGTAACAGCTAGATCATTCTGCAGATGTTGCCGAGAGGGGCTTATGTCAGAGTTTACAAGAAACGGTTCCTGCTGAGGAGAGGAGCTCGGTCCAACAAAAAGAACGAATGTTGCATCAGAAATTCATTAGACATTCATTTGTCTCTATTCAAATTGTGTTACAGAAAGTGGACTGGCTGGGTATATTTAGTGTGTGTGTGTGTGTGTGTGTGTGTGTGAGTGCGTGCACACACATAAGGGGACTAATTTTATTTTGGTCAAAGTAAATGATGCTGTTCTGGGTCTTACTGAGAGGCTGGAGCTTTCTAACAGTTTAGCTCTATGGACAAACATTCACCAACTGTTCAGAATGGCACCACACGACACGACAGAACAGAACACAGCAGAGAAAACATTCAACATATAGATTTACATCTGGACTGAGCTAAAATAAACAGTTTACATAGTTTAGATAGTGTGTGTGTGTCTAGACATCAGTGCGTGATGTGTGAATCCATAGTTTACAGAGTTTAGGACATAATAACATACAGTATCTTAGTTCCATATCAGTTTGGATATCATTGTTTTGTATGCTATGGTTACCAAGTCTGATTGGTATTTAAAAACAAGGCTATTACAGGGGGAAGAAGGAAACAGAGAGAGAGAGAGAGAGAGAGAGAGAGAGAGAGAGAGAGAGAGAGAGAGAGAGAGAGAGAGAGAGAGAGAGAGAGAGAGAGAGAGAGAGAGAGAGAGAGACCTTGGCTTACTAGTGCTCTTCTATGCCGTCCCTAGGAGGGGTGTGTCATGTCGGGCCAGGCTTTTTTGCGCTATACTCGACTTGAGTGGGTTGAATCACTGATTTGATCCTCTTGTCCGGTCTTGCGCCCCCCTCAGGCTTTTGCGGTGAAGGAGTTCTTGGTGGGCTATACTCAGCCTTGTCTCAGGGTAGTAAGTTGGTGGTTTGTTGATATCCCTCTAGTGGTGTGGGGGCTGTGCTTTGGCAAAGTGGGTGGGGTTATTTCCTGCCTGGTTGGCACTGTCTGGAGGTATCGTTGGACGGGGCCACAGTGTCCGCCCCCCCCCCCCATCTCAGCCTTCAATATCTATGCTGCAATAGTCTATGTGCCGGGGGGCTATGGTCAGTCTGTTTTATCTGGTGTAATTCTCCTCTCTGGTGTCCTGTGTGAATTTAAGTTTTCTCCCTCTAATTCTCTCTCTCCCTCCCCTCCCAGAGGACCTGAGCCCTAGGACTACCTGGCCTGATGACTCCTGGCTGTCCCCAGTCCACCTGGTCGTCCTGCTGCTCCAGTTTCAACTGTTCTGCCTGCGACTATGGAACTCTGACCTGTCCACTGGACGTGCTACCTTGTCTCGGACCTGCTGTTTTCAACTCTCCCTCTCGCTCTCCCGCACCTGCTGTCTCGACCTCTGAACGCTCGGCCAACTGACATTTACTCCTGAGGTGCTGACCTGTTGAACACTCTACAACCACTGTGATTATTATTTGACCCTGCTGTTCATCTATGAACGTTTGAACATCTTGAAGAACAATCTGGCCTTAATGGCCATGTAATCTTATAATCTCCACCCGGCACAGCCAGAAGAGGACTGGCCACCCCTCAGAGCCTGGTTCCTCTCTGGGTTTATTCCTAGGTTCCTGCCTTTCTAGGGAGTTTTTCCTAGCCACCATGCTTCTACATCTGCATTGCGTGCTGTTTGGGGTTTTAGGCTGGGTTTCTGTATAAGCACTTTGTGACATCTGCTGATGTAAAAATGTCTTTATAAATACATTTGATTGAAAGAGAGAGAGAGAGAGAGAGAGAGAGAGAGAGAGAGAGAGAGAGAGAGAGAGAGAGAGAGAGAGAGAGAGAGAGAGAGAGAGAGAGAGATGATAACGTGTTGCTAACAGGAACGAGGGATGAACTGAGTGAGTCACAACACAGTCAATGGTCTATATGTGTGAGAATGTGCAAATATCTGTATGTGTGTGCATTTACTCCGTCTCTCTCTCTCTCTCGCTCTCTCTCTCTTTCTCTCTCTCTCTCTCTCTCTGTGAGTAGTGTGAAGCGGTGTGAAGCGTGGCAGTTTTGACCGTCCGGCCCTGCCCACAGGGACTCTGATGGGTGTGAACAGCACTGCTGCCTCCCAGTGTGTGTGTGATGTGTCCAGGGACTTACGCTTTCTCAAGGCATGCTTCTCTGGACATGTTCTGGGCCAGTAGGTTAGACGCCAAGCCAAACAACTCTTCAGCCCACTCCTGTACCGGAAGAACACACACACACATACACATTCCGTCAGAAGGAAGAAACATAGTCACGAGGATCGATTGGAAGTGCAAACTAGCCACCCACACACCAGACCTTATAATTATACACTGGAGGAATGACGGGTTTATTGTAAGTCTAACAAGCTTAAATAAATCACACTTCATGGACTGAAATAGCTTAGTTATTAATTAATTAGTTATAAGCACTTTGGCTAACCTCCTAAGAGACGTAAATTATGTTGACCCTATCTGGTCAAATTAATATAAACTAAATCAAATAAACCCTTAATAAAGCCCTATTCATGATTAATAAAGTCCTTATTCATGTTTAATAAAGTCCTTATTCATGTTTAATAAAGCCCTATTCATGTTTAATAAGGCCCTATTCATGGTTAATAAAGGCATTATTCATGTGTACCAAAGCCCTTATTCATGTGTACTAAAGCCCTATTCCTCTGTAATAAGTGGATTATTCATGTTTATTTACCTTGGCGATCTCCTCCTGGAAGGCCATGAAGTTGAGGTACGTGATGTTGACCATGTCTGGTCCGCTCACCACCGTCAGCATCCTGTTCTCCATCTTCCCCACCAGGGTGCTCACGTCCAGCAGCTCCCGTAGCTTCAGGTCCTACAGACACAGATCATCCAACAGAGAGGTAACGCGTCAATAACACAATAACTCTAGCCTTAACCCTTCTTCACCGGCAACCCAACATGATCAGCTCACACAGCTTCGCATACTACACACTCAGAGGAAACACCTTTAAACCTTCATGAAAGCATGGAGGACAGGAGTTCTAACAGCTTCCCAGAAATACCCCCCCACTGTCTCTGACAGTGTGATTTTAGCCTAGCGGTAGGAGCGTTGGGCCTGTAACTGAAAGGTCGCTGGTTTGAATACCTGAGCCGACAAGATGAAAAATCTGTTGATGTGTCCTTGAGCAAGGCACTTAACCCTAATTTGCTCCACGGGTGCCGTCCGACTATGGCTGACCCCGTAAAACACCACATTTCACTGCACCTATGTGAAAACTAAACATTTTTGTCTGGAAGCCCAAACCCAGGAAGTAGCAGGAAGAGATGACTCCCACCGTCTGATACCGTGGCAATGACAACAACAGCCCAATTACTAAACAGATCACGATTTGACTTCCTGAGAATGTGGAGACTGTGGTATTCCAGGTTACACATCAGACTGCTTTGGTCTGATATCAAATGAGCAGTTCTGAAATGAAACGATCTTCAAGTCCTACAGTTGGTCCTCTCACTAAGATGGACTAGCCACAGTGTGTGTGTGTGTGTGTGTGTGTGTGTGTGTGTGTGTGTGTGTGTGTGTGTGTGTGTGTGTGTGTGTGTGTGTGTGTGTGTGTGTGTGTGTGCATCGTATGGTATCCCAGTATATCACAGCTGGGGGTTGCTCTACATAATAACAGAGTTGTGTTACTAGTCTCCCCACAGGCTACAATGTAAAGTGCTTTCAGTTATCGTCATTACACTGGAACAGGAAACACCTGTATTTCCCTGGAGTAGGGACTGTGTGGCAGGTTTGGGGCAGACATGCTCAGTGAGTCACTGAGGGCGGCCGGCTGACTGGCGTAACTGATCAATGAGAGATATGACTTCAGGAGCCAATGAAGAGTGACAACGCATCATCATCAGCCCAATGGGACCTGGACGTTCAGCATATTCTCTTAACATCAGCTAAGATGTCACACACACACGCATTGACTCACATATATGCACACACACACACACACACACTAAGCTGTCACCAAGCATGACATTACCTGAGGCACACTTCATGAATAATCATCATTAATATCTAAGTAATGAATGCACAGTATGTCGTTATGATTGGCTGCAGGTGGTAAATGAATCTCATATATGATGTTGTCTGTGGATTCACCAGGGCATTGCAATGCAATGTGTCTGTACACCACCAGAGGTGGTTGGGTAAACTAGGCTTGCGTGATGAGTATGTAACTTATAGAACTATAACTATGCTTGCCTGAGACCATAAAACCTGTATTACCTAATAACAGTTATTCCTAGGCTTTAGCTCAGTTGGATAACACGGTCTTGGGGCATGCAAAAGACTGGGTTCAATACCCAGTCGGTCACACTGGTTATTGACGGCATAATAGTGATGACATGAACTGAGATACCTCCACATTCAATGGAGATGCTTGTCTGCTGCAGTGTAAATACACATTATAAACCATATAGTATATCCCTATGGAAACATACACACACAACCACTCATCTTAAATGCAAACCTTGTTAAAGCACAGAGCAACTGGGCACTGCCTCCGAGGCACCAGAAACGAATAACAATTATATTTTCTCTCCCATTTGTCTGACATCAGGGCAGAATACAAAGTGGTTCAGCTAGCTATATTAACACAACAAAAAGAGTCCGTAAAAGATTTTGCCGCGGAAGCAAATTAGTTCCCCACTAATTTACCCAATCAAACAAAGATCATTCTGTGCTGTGTCACACTGATAAATGTCCCCTACATGTCCCCAACGCCCTCCAATCAAATCCCCCGGCTAGGAGGCGCCCATTATTACTATACTGAACTTTTCAGAAGCAATATTTTTCTTCTGTTTGAGATTCTTACTCTTCTGGCAACCAAGTATGTCTTGGTTCAAAACACACACACAAACACACACGCACACACTCTCTCTGACGAACAATGTCTGACAAACATCCAAAGCCTCAACGTTTTTAGTCAAATGCAAAGACAGGTTTCATTTCTTAAGAGACCTTGGTTCTGGGAAAGGGTGTCTAGTACAAGTTTAATTCCCTACTGATTACTGTAGTGTAGAGAAGTCTGGGAGATGGATGGTTGTAGAAACATCTCACGCTGTCAGTCTCTCAGACATGCTAAGAGCAAAATTCTTCCATACTACATGAAGCATATATCAAAGTTAGATGCTGTTGCATAGAATATGTTGTTTTAACTAGATCAAGCCATTATTACTAGAACTGTCTGGAATCATATTGAGGCCATGGCAGACATCTTTCCA